>NC_056740.1:259042675-259232675 GCF_019279795.1 Protopterus annectens | reverse complement strand
CACACACACACACACACACACACACACACACACAGTGCCTCTGTCTTTGCACTTCAATTTATACAGTTCCGGAACGTCATATAATTTCATATAGGGCATGATTTCCCTTCACATATTTCACTAAGCATCCTGCCAAGCAGCTAATGGTAGGACTGTACACCATCTGCTTCTGTTGTATGTGTCTATAGTAATATCAAAATCTGCTCCATCTAACTGCCCATTGATTTACATACATAAAATACATTTTGAACTATGGCTTTCTAAAGTAGATTTACCTTCAATCACCATTTATTAAATCTTTATCCATTAAAAAGCATAGCTTGCCAGAGCAGCATTGCATTAAGCCTGATTATCATGGCTGTTGAGAAGAGTCTGTCTCTCAGATTTTGCAACCTCTTTTTCATCTCTGTTGCTTCCTGTGTTGTCACTCCTTTGTCCAGCTCTGGCAAACATAGCAGGAATCTGATGGCCTGCGATGTGGTCATTTGTAGCACTTCCTTAAAACCTTGACTGTGGTCCAATTGTACTTCAGTACAGACTATATGAGTAAAATTAAAGTATTCCTTGGAGGCAGGTGGCCATGTCACACATGGAGAACAAGGGTCAGGGGCCGAACAAAGGAGTTGGAGGGAAAGGAGGGAAGTTCTCAGGGTCCTTTAGACATACAAGTGGTTCCTTCAGACGTGCGTCAATGAAAGGCAATACAAGTGGATCACAAAAGGTAAGATGAAATCAGATATATAGACACGTTTGCAAACTAAATATTTTAAATGCTGATAAACTTACAACATCTGTAGCTTATTTTTCTTGAAATGTATTAATTGCATCCAGTATGTGCAGATGAACACTAGATGAATATAATTGAAGGAAACTAAAATACTAAGTTATTAGTTTCTTTTATGTTCAAACAACTAGTTTTATTTTCAGAAAACATTAGTACTTCCTAGTTTGGGCTGTTTCAGAGGTACAGCATATAAACAAATATATCTATAAGCCTTTTAAGCCTTTCAGTATTGTTCCTATTTTGAGGACTGGGCAAGAGAAACAACATGAAACAAAGCACCAGATTTACAGTATTATAGCTAGGACTGGACATAGTTTTCTTTCAGTACTGATTACTTATGTCTCTCATGGGCTGAATGGCCTCGTTATAGGAACTATTTTTACTAATCAGGAAATATTGTGAGGCATCCATTCTAGGAAGGCTAACTGATTCAGCAGTAGAAGAGGAATATTGACATTGAAATGATTTGATAATGTCCCAAATAGAATGCTGTTCTGAGTACCTAGCAACATCACTGAAACACTTATGGCAGTCTAATGAATATGGTTTGTCACTGGGAAAGTACTGTTGTACAAGTCATACTTTTTTAAAGATCATGTCGTATTTATGAAACTTCTTTTACTTTCCAACACAAAATGAAGTATGATGCTACTTTAGTTAAATGATATGGACTTCACTATAAATGTAGCCAATCTTCTTACTTGCTTTTTTTGTATTCTGATAGCTTTTGGCGTGCTAAGAACATGTAATTGTGCTTTAGAGTTTTAAACCTTATAAACCCCATCACCATCCGTGGGGTGGAAGCAGGACGTGTACAAAGTATATTGCTGTAGTCTGACTTATTTAGCAATATCATCCAATATCGTACATCTTATAAATCCAACTTAAGTAAAATAATACCTCACTTTACATCGGATGACTGTTTTATTTTTTTAATATACGTTCATGTTAAAGTGAGAGAACTGTAAAATCATATTGCTTCAATGGATAGTTATTGTGCGCAGGTTAATCAGTTTAAAAATACCCCATTCATGTTATTTAATGGCTTTGCATGCCTTGTGAAAATTGTTGTTGCATTTAAAGCACATAAAATAATTACACTGGTTCATATTGAGGAATTTATATTAAACAGGCTGACATTAAAAATTATATAGTACAGGTCTGTGTTGTGCTTTGCTAAACACTACAAGAATATATATATATATCACATACATTATACATACACACACACACACACATGTGTATATATATATATATATATATATATATATATATATATATATATATATATACACATACATATACACACACGCGCGCGCACACACACACACACACACACACACACATATATATGTACACACACAAACACATGCATGCATGCATATATAATATATATATATATATATATATATATATATATATATATATATATATATATATATATATTTATATACTGTATATGGGTGTACTTCAGTTTGTCAGTTGTGTGTGTTGTCTTCAGCTGTTTAGTTTACTGCATTTGTTCTACCAAATGGATGGTCATCAGATGTGTGAGACTGCAGATTTCCTGTGGTTGAGGAATATACCCTTATCCCAATTTTGCATGATCTTAGAGTTAATATATGTTATTAGTAGGGGGTGTGGGCGCATGGGGATGAAGGGGTCATGCCCACTGTAAAAAAATATGTTTTGTCAATTTTTTTTTAGTTTTAGATTTTGTATGCACTGAAGTTGTCTGTCAGTGTATACATAGTAGAATGTTGACATCTGTGTTTATGACCTTTTGAGGCTGATGATTTACAGTTGACTTTAAGTGTTTTCAGTGGTTCTGCTATGAAAAGCTGACCGTGAAAGTCAACACTTCAAAAAAAAATGAAAAAAAAAAACTGAAAACAAAGTGGACAAAAATCACACTTTCTTTTTTTTTTAAAGGGGTACTACAACTCCCCATACTTATATCTAGCAAATCCACGGTCACACCAATTCAAAGAAGAGGGAAATATCCCAAAAATGTAATTATACAATGCCTCCTCCAAAACGTGCACGCTGATTGGCCAGCCCAACCAGCGTGCCCGTTGTAAATCCCTCAATATACTAACGGAAAAAGGTCCGGTCACCCGGACTTTTTCCGTTAGTATAAAACACTGTCTCGCTATGTTAAAAGAGTTTAACATAGCGACACAGATTTAAAAAAAGCAACGCAGATCTCCGTTGCTTTTTTTAAAGCTGTCTCGCTATGTTAAACTCCTTTAACATAGCGACACAGTGTGTAAAAAGCAACGGAGATCTTGCGATCTCCATTGCTTTTTTTTTTAACCTGTCTCGCTATGTTAAATGGGTTTAACATAGTGAGACAGCTTTAAAATAAGCAACGGAGATCTCCGTTGCTTATTTTAAAGCTGTCTCGCTATGTTAAACCCATTTAACATAGCGAGACAGTAAAAAGCAACGGAGATCTTGCATTCTCTGTTGCTTTTGCCCACAGCTCTGATGTACTGCGTAGGCATGCACAGTACATCAGAACTGCCGCGGAACACCAGACAGCTGCGGAAGGGCAGCAAAGAGGCATTATACAATGCCATTATTTAAGAAAAGTAATTATTTCTTTTCTTAAATAATGTCATTGTATAATAGCAATAACCCACTTCTGGGTGTGGGTAATGCTGGATTTACCCATGGTTGTCTTTGTTTGGTCCTCGGGCTCACCGGGACCAAACCACGCCAACCGTGGGTAAATCCAGCATTACCCACACCCAGGCGTGGGTTATTGCTATAATCATTACCAGCGTGCAATTAGAAAATACTCTGGCAATGATTTCCTATGAAGAAAAGCATCTGGCCTTATACTGTTCATCTTTTTTTCTGTGGACAAGTGATGCTCAGGAAACTTCTCTTCAAGACTGTGTAGAGAAGCCATAGGTATGATCTATACATATATATATATATATATATATATATATATGTATGTGTGTGTGTGTGTGTGTGTGTGTGTGTGTGTGTGTGTGTGTCTGTGTGTATACACACGCACACATATATATATATATATATATATATATATATATATATATAAACTATATATTTTATATATATATATATATATATATATACATATATATATATATATATATATATATATATAGGGTCTGTATTATATCATCGAATGTTTAGGTTGTTGAACACCTAAACGTCGACCTCTAAACGTCAAAAGCTACAAAGTGCGAATGGCCAGTTATACAAATTTTTTTACAGGGAGAAAATTTGTTTCACTGCTTTTGTGTGTGTGTGTGTGTGTGTGTGTCTGTGTGTGTGTGTGTGTGTGTGTGTGTGTGTGTGTGTGTGTGTGTGTGTGTGTGTGTGTGTGTGTGTGTGTGAGTGTGTGTCTATATATATATATATATATATATATATGTATATATATATATATATATACATATATATATATATATTTATATATATATATATATATATATATATATATATAGTCTTCAATAACTGAAGATAATTTACACCACACTTTCTCCAATGACTGTCTGTACTGAGGTTTTAAGTTACATCTGCCAGATCTCAGCACTCCAAATGTAGCTCAGAAACACAAAATCATTATGCATGTCACTTGTATACTGTTGAACTTCAATGAGGCAGTCCCCTTACTAAATAGGGTAGAACTTTGTGGTATCCGTATAGTTTGCATAATGGAACTGCAGGTCTGGGGAAGGAATCACCAGACATGTAGCAGGCCTTCCTGCTAAAATATTATTAAACAAATAAAGGATGCCTAGCATTATAGCAGAAGGTCTGGTCCCTTACTTTGTTCACACCACCTAATTTGTGCCATTATATTATGGTAAGCAGCCAACAGTACTGTCATAGAGATCCTATTATTAAGAGTCAAGGGTTCTGTGGTACAACACAGTCAAGTGCACATTTGCATTCCATTGTTATATACCTTTATCTATAATGAAATCAGCATAACCCCTGCATGTACACATCTATAGTCTACAAGAAAGATTAATATGAAATTCTTATAGTCTGCTTTCAGACCCAAAACCTTTTTGCATGGCACAAACAGCCATATGCTGTTTATGGCAATTTGTGCTATTAAAACTCTCTTCATGACTTCTGCCCATATAATACACATGGTAATAAAATGATTATTTTAAAAATCAAAACATTTGTATCTCTACTTAACTGCAGCACTTTTCATTCATTTTATTCATTCTGTATTTACCTACTTAATCCACTTCAGGGCTTTGGGGTAACTTAGTGGGCACATGATAGAGTAACTGTTCCTGAATGGGATGCCAGTCAGATATTGGTCAAATGCACATTTTCTCACATGTGATATGCTCTGCTGCAAGCAATTTGGAGGATCACCAATTCAGCTGTTGCACATCTTTGAGATGTGAGATGAAACCACAACACTTGGTGAAAACCCACATGGATGCAGGGAAGACATACAAACTAACGAAGACACTACAGCAAGACCCAGACTGGACTGCTAAGTGCTGTGGGGCAGAAAATGTAAGTAAGGTGTGACTCTGACACCTGCATAATGCAACTGAAAATGCAAAATGTATGAATCAAAACTTCTGAACTCAGTTTAGTGAAAGTAAAAGGGCACTGCTAAATGATAGTTATCATAAAGCATAAGGGCACTGCTAAATGATAGTTATCCTAAAGCATAAGGGCACTGCTAAATGATAGTTATAAAGCATAAGGGCACTGCTAAATGATAGTTATCATAAAGCGTAAGGGCACTGCCAAATGATAGTTATCATGAAGTAAAAGGGCACTGCTAAATGATAGTTATCATAAAGCGTAATGGCGCTGCTAAATGATAGTTATCATAAAGCGTAAGGGCACTGCTAAATGATAGTTATCATAATGTAAAAGGGCGCTGCTAAATGATAGTTATCATAAAGCGTAAGGGCACTGTTAAATGATAGTTATCATAATGTAAAAGGGCGCTGCTAAATGATAGTTATCATAAAGCGTAAGTGCACTGCTAAATGATAGTTATCATAAAGCGTAAGGGCACTGCTAAATGATAGTTATCATGAAGTGAAAGGGCACTGCTAAATGATAGTTATCATAAAGCATAATGGCGCTGCTAAATGATAGTTATCATAAAGCATAAGGGCACTGCTAAATGATAGTTATCATAATGTAAAAGGGCGCTGCTAAATGATAGTTATCATAAAGCGTAAGGGCACTGTTAAATAATAGTTATCATAAAGCATAAGGTCACTGCTAAATGATAGTTATCATAAAGCATAAGGGCACTGCTAAATGACAGTTTTCATAAAGCATAAGGGCACTGCTAAATGATAGTTATCATAAAGCGTAAGGGCACTGCTAAATGATAGTTATAAAGCATAAGGGCACTGCTAAATGACAGTTTTCATAAAGTATAAGGGCACTGCTAAATGATAGTTATCATAAAGCGTAAGGGCACTGCTAAATGATAGTTATCTTAATGTAAAAGGGCGCTGCTAAATGATAGTTACCATAAAGCGTAAGGGCACTGTTTAATGATAGTTATCTTAATGTAAAAGGGCGCTGCTAAATGATAGTTATCATAAAGCGTAAGGGCACTGCTAAATGATAGTTATAAAGCATAAGGGCACTGCTAAATGACAGTTTTCATAAAGCATAAGGGCACTGCTAAATGATAGTTATCATAAAGCGTAAGGGCACTGCTAAATGATAGTTATCTTAATGTAAAAGGGCGCTGCTAAATGATAGTTACCATAAAGCGTAAGGGCACTGTTTAATGATAGTTATCTTAATGTAAAAGGGCGCTGCTAAATGATAGTTATCATAAAGCGTAAGGGCACTGCTAAAATGATAGTTATCATAAAGCAGAAGGGCACTGCTAAATGATAGTTATCATAAAGTATAAGGGCACTGCTAAATGATAGTTATCATAAAGCATAAGGGCACTGCTAAATGATAGTTATCATAAAGCGTAAGGGCATTGCTAAATGATAGTTATAACGTAAAAGGGCACTGCTAAATGATAGTTATCATAACGTAAAAGGGCACTGCTAAATGATAGTTATCATAAAGCGTAAGGGCACTGCTAAATGATAGTTATCATAAAGCGTAAGTGCACTGCTAAATGATAGTTATCATAAAGCGTAAGGGCACTGCTAAATGATAGTTATCATGAAGTGAAAGGGCACTGCTAAATGATAGTTATCATAAAGCATAATGGCGCTGCTAAATGATAGTTATCATAAAGCGTAAGGGCACTGCTAAATGATAGTTATAATGTAAAAGGGCGCTGCTAAATGATAGTTATCATAAAGCGTAAGGGCACTGTTAAATAATAGTTATCATAAAGCATAAGGTCACTGCTAAATGATAGTTATCATAAAGCGTAAGGGCACTGCTAAATGACAGTTTTCATAAAGCATAAGGGCACTGCTAAATGATAGTTATCATAAAGCGTAAGGGCACTGCTAAATGATAGTTATAAAGCATAAGGGCACTGCTAAATGACAGTTTTCATAAAGCATAAGGGCACTGCTAAATGATAGTTATCATAAAGCGTAAGGGCACTGCTAAATGATAGTTATCTTAATGTAAAAGGGCGCTGCTAAATGATAGTTACCATAAAGCGTAAGGGCACTGTTTAATGATAGTTATCTTAACGTAAAAGGGCGCTGCTAAATGATAGTTATCATAAAGCGTAAGGGCACTGCTAAATGATAGTTATCATAAAGCAGAAGGGCACTGCTAAATGATAGTTATCATAAAGCATAAGGGCACTGCTAAATGATAGTTATCATAAAGCATAAGGGCACTGCTAAATGATAGTTATCATAAAGCGTAAGGGCATTGCTAAATGATAGTTATAATGTAAAAGGGCACTGCTAAATGATAGTTATCATAACGTAAAAGGGCACTGCTAAATGATAGTTATCATAAAGCGTAAGGGCACTGCTAAATGATAGTTATCATAAAGCGTAAGGGCACTGCTAAATGATAGTTATCATAACGTAAAAGGGCACTGCTAAATGATAGTTATCATAAAGCGTAAGGGCATTGCTAAATGATAGTTATAACGTAAAAGGGCACTGCTAAATGATAGTTATCATAACGTAAAAGGGCACTGCTAAATGATAGTTATCATAAAGTGTAAGGGCACTGCTAAATGATAGTTATCATAAAGCGTAAGGGCACTGCTAAATGATAATTATCATAACGTAAAAGGGCACTGCTAAATGATAGTTATCATAAAGCGTAAGGGCATTGCTAAATGATAGTTATCATAAAGCGTAAGGGCACTGCTAAATGATAATTATCATAACGTAAAAGGGCACTGCTAAATGATAGTTATCATAAAGTGTAAGGGCACTGCTAAATGATAGTTATCATAAAGCGTAAGGGCACTGCTAAATGATAGTTATCATAAAGCGTAAGGGCATTGCTAAATGATAGTTATAACGTAAAAGGGCACTGCTAAATGATAGTTATCATAACGTAAAAGGGCACTGCTAAATGATAGTTATCATAAAGTGTAAGGGCACTGCTAAATGATAGTTATCATAAAGCGTAAGGGCACTGCTAAATGATAGTTATCATAAAGCGTAAGGGCATTGCTAAATGATAGTTATAATGTAAAAGGGCACTGCTAAATGATAGTTATCATAACGTAAAAGGGCACTGCTAAATGATAGTTATCATAAAGCGTAAGGGCACTGCTAAATGATAGTTATCATAAAGCGTAAGGGCATTGCTAAATGATAGTTATAACGTAAAAGGGCACTGCTAAATGATAGTTATCATAACGTAAAAGGGCACTGCTAAATGATAGTTATCATAAGGTGTAAGGGCACTGCTAAATGATAGTTATCATAAAGCGTAAGGGCACTGCTAAATGATAGTTATCATAAAGCGTAAGGGCATTGCTAAATGATAGTTATAATGTAAAAGGGCACTGCTAAATGATAGTTATCATAACGTAAAAGGGCACTGCTAAATGATAGTTATCATAAAGCGTAAGGGCACTGCTAAATGATAGTTATCATAAAGCTTAAGGGCACTGCTAAATGATAGTTATCACAACGTAAAAGGGCACTGCTAAATGATATCCATCAGTGTTAGTGCTGGAAGACTAGAAGGCTATGGGCTCTTTTCCAACCTCAGGTGCTTTACTAACACAGCAGTGTACTGTACTCATGAGTGTACCTTCCTTCAGATGAGATATTCAACTGAAATCCTGTCTGCCTGAGTTGCTGGAAGCTTAGGACAATGTAAAAGATCCTATGGCACTTACCGAAATGAGTATGAGGGCTTTATTCATAATACAAAATTTATTTACATATTTATGGCATCCATCCATCATTTACAATACAGACTTTTGCACATTTCCTTATTAATTATCACATGTTTTTTTTCAACCCTACTCTTTCTTCCACAGACAAAATGTTCTTTCTTTGCTCATATCATTAACATCCTGCTTATTATATAACAATTCATTGCATTTGGTTTTCCATAATAAACATGTAGAATGCATAAGCAAATAATATCCTATTCTGTTTTCCTATAATTTATTTTTATTTACATTGTATTCACAGTCTAAAATCATTTCTATTGATATTGTTTCAGTAGTTTCATTACTCTATATATTATTGCTTTTTCCCAAAACCCTGTTATCCTTGAACACTTTGCAAAACATGCCTTATTATCTTTTCTTCCTGGTAAACACTGAATTCCCTTTCACCATACTGTTTGCATTTCACTAACCCTTTCAACTGGTAATTCATTTCAAACAATCATTACACAAAAAACTTGACATTCCCACTGCCCTTCTAAACTTTGCCTTCTTTCCTTTATTGCCTTTTTTCTTATGTCAGAAAATTAAATACATGGGTATGTATAATAAACATTTTCATTATGATAATATACTACTGACAGGTAAGTACTAGACTAGCTGGCCCTGTGGACCATTTTAAGCCCAGCCAATTTCCCCCTCAAAGGTGAGAATCAAATCCTGCACTTTATCTCTAGGAGGTAAAAGCGTTCAGCATTATATTAATTCATACAGCTTATTTTCTGTGTTCTGGTACTTCATTGTTTAGTAGTTTCCATTCTGTCATTTCCCATAATATTCTCCTACTTCCACCTCTTTTTCAGTTTTTTGTTTATTCTTTCCTGTCATGCACAGTATTTCTCCATATCTTACATTTGGTATATTTACAATCACTCTTTCTTTTCCAAATATCATCATCTTCAACACCCGGTGTAAATGTAAAAAGGTAAGTGATGCTATAAGGTTTATTCATTCTAAACCACCTTCTTTATATTTATTATATACATGTCCCATTCTTACAGGGTTTAATCTATAACCCCACATTATTACAAAGGCAGTTTCTAACAATTAATTTTCTAAAGAGGATGGGAGAGAAAAACTACCTACTATGTAGGATAATTTCCCTAAAATCACAGAATCTATCACGTGTTTTTTTACTAAACATCAAATTATACAGCTTCCATGCAACAAGTCCCTGGGATTCAGAAAGGAATCCTACCATTCACATTAAAGACTGCACTAAAAAAGGTCCATTTCCAAGATGCAGTATTTTGCAGTTCAGGGACATATTAGCTGCAGTGAGGAAAGACCTCATTATCAGCTGATTTGCTTGTCTCTGAATCATCTTTAACTACTCGAAGTGCACATTTGTTGTGGAAGTTAACAGTGGTAGCAGCTGCATCATTTTAGCGCAAGCACTTGTCGCCTCACAGTAAGACGTCCTGTTCGATTCTCAGCTAGAGCGTCTTCTGTGTGGAGGCATGCGTGAATGGGCATACCTTCGTTGAAGGTTGTGCATCAGGGCCGGCAACTTGGCACGTAAAAATCTACTTCCAATCATTAGTGAACTGGAGTTCCGCTGTGGCGACCCCTAACCGGGAAAAGCCGAAAGATACAACAACAACTTCCTGTCTTATGCACAATACACACACATGTGCATGCGCGCATACACATGCACACACGAACACACACATGCACACATGTGCGCACGTGCACACACGCACATGCACACACGGACACACACATGCACACTCACACACATGCACACACACACGCACATGCACATACACGCACACATGCACACACACACGCGCACACGTGCACGTGCACACATGCACACAAACACACACATGTGCACACATGCACGCACGTGTGCACGCGCACACGCACACACAAACATACATGCACACACACGCACACACAGGCGTGCATGCGCGCACACACACACACACACACACACATGCACACAGGCACACACACACGCACACAAACAGCGCACACACGCACACACACACACACACACACACACACACACAGGCACACACATGCACACAGACAGAGCACACACACACACATGCACACACACACACACACACATACACACACACACACACACACACACACACACAGACACCATACCTGTCTCAGTGTTGTAAGAATGTCCCAATATCTCATTTTCCTGCCATCATTAATCATGAATAATTACAGGTAGTCATTAATGCCAGACCACACTTCATATCCATCAGTAAATCCATGGTCGTGCTAAAGCTGTTATACTACCAGTTTTCTAACGTTGCAGGAGAAATAATTAAAATCCATTACTGATTGTGTCCCACCACTAATTTGACTTTGTCTTGCTTGTTTGCACTAAGAGGTTGAGATGTGTGCTCAACATTCCCTGTCTCTCTCTCATATGTCATGAACTGCTGCAGACATTGAATAATGCTCCAAATCCTCCATAACTATTTAACAAACCCTGCTGCACTATAAATGCTTATGTTTACTGTGGCAAGGATGCAAGATTCAAATCCTTTACCTTCTCCTTTGCGGTTATCTTTTTTTTTTTTAACTCTTATTTTATTTTCAGGGTAGCCTGGTGACTAGCAGAGGTATAGAAGACTACTATCCTCAGTGGGAGGGCACAGAGTTGGAACCCTTTTTAGTGCCTTTACTTACTAGTATCACTGGCATCTTATAATTCCCTGCACCACATTTTGTTTGTTTATTTCTTAATTAAAGGCCTTTAAGGCACACTATATAGAATAGCCCTAGTGTCTAGTGTTTTCCTTCCCATCTCTGTTATGTGTAAGTGTTATTACGGCATGACACATTATCCCAGGTGTCTAGTGCATTCCACGACCCACAACTAAAAGATTAGCCTTGGTGGTAAATGGTCCCCTCAACTCTATGTTACAGGCTTTGCTCATTAGTAGAGGTATGTGGAAGTATAACAGCCCCCCCCAACCCAGACACACATTACCACCTACAAAAGCATACACATGCACATTTGTTCCACAGATACACAAATACACATACACACAAAACCTCCTCCCCAACAATGGCATTCACAGATACTCACCTATTCACCCATACACACATGCAGACACACCTGACCTTACCCCTTACTAACCTACTGCTACCTCCCAGGCAGACACACACTCACATGTACACTCACACACATGCAGCTCCACATATACACATACTTACACACATCTTGACACTTAGCACTGCAGTCCCCAGCACTTGCCTCTACCATGGCTGATAAACACTGCCTTTTGATCACGTTCATTACCATGAGTAATCAGGAGCAGCTATGCCACTTTACACAGCAGAACGATTCTCTAAATCACTCGTCTGTGTAAATGCCTTTCCAAGGCAGTTCCAAGAAGAGAACATGGCAAATTAACTTATGCCTCTCCCCCCACTTGCTTCAATCATTTAGCATAGCCAAAGAGAGACCCCATTGTGGTGGTGCATGTCATTGTGTTGCAACATTGTGGCAGCCTGTCTCTGAATCAGAAACGGTTACTGTGTGGTGTACACCTCATGCACACCTCACGGTAACCTTACTGAATTGGGCCCATTATTTTCTTTATTTCATCTACAAATTATTTCTATTATCTTTCAACACCTTTTCCTTCATAATTTATGCCTAAAATGTCTGTCTCTTTTCTTGTAATGTAATTACCACCCATCTACACTATGTCACCATATCCTTTCTGTTCCTTTTCCTTTACTCAGAACTAACCCCATGATCTCTAATACTTTTAATAATTCCTTCATAATCGCTTTTACCCTCACCTTATTAATTACCATTATCACTAAATTGTCTGCATAGCTCAGAAATGTTGGTAGACATATCTCACCATAGGGTCCACTTTTTAATTTCAAAAGTCCACAATCACGACGTTCAATATATCAAACTCAAAACCTCAAGATTTTGGAATCTCGAAATAAAAAAAAAAAAGGCATCAAAAGACATGTTTTTGCAGGGGGGGGGGGCTGCACCCCCTACACCCCCTGCATATTAAATATACTAACTCCGAGATCGCACTACAGTGAAGAGAATGGTAATGTTCCCGTTCCGCACTGTATAGTGATCTCTACTACTGTTCTCTTCACTGCAGAGTGATCTCTGAGTTAGTATATTTCAGTTGCAGGGGGTGTGGCGGGTGCAGAGGGCCTTCACACAACTTTGCCCTTTCTTTTTTTATCACTTCCAGTTCTGCACATATACCTATTCACATTTTTAAAACCTTTTCTATTTTAATTATGGTATTCTTTCTGCATATGTTGACATTATTGCAGAGTGAGCTGAAAAACCTACTATTACATCAACAATACTTAAATCTCTTAAAGTAATTGAAAATAATATTAAAACAATATCTGACTTTATTCCTGTTCTTCTGTAAGTACACTCTCTTTCCCTACCTAATGTGAGACTCACGTTTGCTTACAAAATGTTATATATGCTTGTATGTTTCTTTTTCTTTCCCTTCAATCCCAGTTAAATCACCTAAAAATGGTTATCTTAGTATTAGATCATACCCCCAAAAATTAATATTTTCGAATAGCTTCTACCATTCCTTGCCACATGTAGAAATGTATACAGTACTGATCTGTCTTTCTCTATTTTTCATTCTACAGTCCATATCAGTAACCTGCCTGGTTCTCCCACCATAACATCTAAAATCTTAATTCCTGTATATTTATGAAGGCCTTAAACAGTTGTTCGGTCAGTCAGACTTTTTAACATTATTTTGCCTCTTCTCAAACAAATCAGTCAGTATCTTCCTTCATAGAGCAGAGACTGCAGTCACTACATCTGACCTTGATATTGCAGGAGCTCTGCCACAAGGCCCTACACCTACAAGTTTACTGAGAATTTCTCAGTGTTTACTGTAAGCATATTTATCATGAAGAACCTTGCTGTGTATTAACTTTAATCAGTTAAATATGTGCCTGCTCTGTGCCTGAAAGTCTCTGTGAAATAGTCTGTGCACTCTAAGGAGCTAAGTGGGCCGCTGTCCCCTTTTGCTTGACCAGTAGACTTTTCTGCATATGGCAATTATTTAGTCTCAGGAAATGATACACAACCTGTTTTACTTGCATCTCTTTGTTAATTGCTTTGTTCTGGCTGTAAACTGATTGCTCTCTGTTATAAATTGACTAAGGATGGGATGGGTACTGTAGAATGGATTGTTAAATATCCCCTCAATGTTGTCTCATCTTACACTCTTTCCTCAAAATAAACAATTCTAAACAAGTATGTATTACTGTCCTTTATACCCCTCCTGGTAACAATACAGCTATACTGATAGATATCCTACATTGGATATCCATAACATTTCCTCAAGAAAAAAATCTTACTAGGTGATGTGAATGTCATTTGGTTGTAATAAACTCTAACTCACCTATATCTAGCTTGAACTTATATGGTTTCACACAACTAATTAATACTCTACACATTACAGCAAGGCATCAAATTCTCCATTAGACTGGATCCTAGTGTCAGACCCTAGCAAATACTCCATCATAGGTACAATGTCAGACTGTCTCAGTGATCATATCACAATCTATACGACTAGACATTTCACACATCCAGTTAAGCAGCATATTTATAAAACAACATGTAACCTTTCCATGTTTAACCCAGAAATGTTCATTACTACATGATCATCTACTATTAACTGGAACTTCCTAAAAATTTATCACCACATCCATTTTCACCTTTAAACCTGTGCCCACATCCTAAAAAACTACTCTTAAACAAACTTAAACTGTGGTTTTCTTCAGCTGATGACCTTCCAAGTGAGTACCTAAAAATAGCAGCCTATCCTGTTTCAATCCTTTTAAATAGGTCAGTTGATGAATCCCACACTTCTTCTCTCTGGAAAAAGTCACACATTATCCCTCTGTGCAAAGGAGGAAATTCAACAGACATGAATAACTTTAGACCTATAGCAATCTTATCTCCTCTCACCAAAATACTTGAAAAATGTATTCAAAAACAATTGCTACACTACCTCCTATCAGAAGAAGTCCTATCCCCTGCACAACATGGCTTCCATCCTTCTCATTGTACTAGTACCATCCTTCTGACCTATATAGATACTGTCAATAAAGCTAGAGGCAATGTCAAACTAGTCTTTTCCTTATTTCTAGACTTGTCTAAAGCCATCAACACAGTTTGTCACAGCAAACATCTACTTCAAATGTCCTCACTGCATCTGGCCCACCCTTCTGTAATTCAAAAGCTACCTGTCCAATAGGTATCACTAAGTAAAATTGCACTCCACAATCTCTCCTTGCCTCCGAGTCACCATTGGTATACCACAAGGCTCTGTCCTTGGTCCCCCCCTCTTTAACATTTTCACTAACACCCTCTATACTTCCACACAACAGACCACCCTAATTCAATATGCAGATGATTCTACATGCATTTGCACATCTGACAAGATAACACTCCTCCGCAAAATTACTCAGGAAGCTTTAACAGCCACTGAAAAATGCCTTCATAACTCACAATTTATGCCCAACCCAAAAAAGAGCAGACTACTACTTTTTTCCCCATATCCCTCTCATATGAAAAAATTAAAGTCCTCTCTCAATAATATAAACATTGAAGTAATTTCTCATAGCAAACAATTAGGGGTTATAGTGGATGATAATATTCGACATGCATATACAAGATTGCATATGAAAAACTCAACAAAACAAGACATGCTTCACTGAGCCAAAAACTTTCAAACCAATGCAACTAAAACTACACTTGCCACTTACTTATCTCCTCCTCACTCTTCTTAATCATTCTCCAATCATTACTAACCTTGAGGCTTCACAAAAAGTAAAACTTGAACAATACTATAACAAAGTTGTTGAATTTTTAGCACATACCCATTTCAGAACCCACCACTGTATAGCAATGAAAAGCCTACATTGGTTAGAACTGCCACATCAACTAACATTCACACAATTTCTTACCACCTATAAAATTATTCAGCATCCATCTGCCTGTCTAGCACTAAGAAAACCTTCTACACAACTATGTTCCCAGTCGGTCATTGCAATCCAGTGACCATAAACTCCTGATTGTCTACAAACCTAGCAAAACTGCTAGGCATTGCCTGTACTCATACAAGATTGTTAAGGCCTGGAACGCTTTATCTGTATCCATCAGGTGTATACCCTCCCTTCCATCTTTCAAAGCCACTCTGAAAGACTTCCTAGCTAAAATCTAGTTCTGTTCTTGCTCAAAACTAAGACCAACTATATCTTTAAATGTGAACAAGTACCTTTTCATTCCTTATACATCCTTACTCTCCCTTTTTCACTTACTTCCTTACTGCTGTCTAATTCTCTTTCCTGACTTTCTCTTTAAATATACCATAAGCCTGTTTTTCATCACTTCATATTGCAATCTCTATTTGTATTAGACTATCTTACCTTTAATTTTCTACAAACTGTCTAAAATTCTCTAAATATTAAATGATTGTCATACACCTTGTATCAATTCTTGACCAATGTTTTTATATTATGTATATTTTGTTATAATTATTTAAACTGCAGATGTTTTTGTTTTATTTTTGAAGATTGCAAAATTATTGTTCTTAAAATGTTTTGTAAATATTTGGAGCTTTTCGCCCCCAGGCCTCTGATGAAAATGTGTTTCTACCCATTTGGACTTTCCCGGTAATCAAATATCAACAAATAAATAATAAATTCCCATCACCCATATAACTTACTTTCCCCATATCTGTTGAAATTATTCCCATTGATTCTCCTGAACATTTAATGTCTAACAAACATGTAAAATCTGTGTTTAATTTTTTCACCATGGCAGCACAGTAAATCTCCCATCATGCACCGTGTCACTACATTTTAGGTTGTTTTTAAAAATTGTCCCTTTCCTTTTTTGAATACCGATGACCTGTTAACTTTTTTCTGTTTACTATGCCTGGCAGGGCTTCCTATTGAAATTTGACCTTAAGTAGTTTCCCTTCATTTTAATTTTGTAATGACTGAAACATGGCACCCTGTACAATTTCATTTTCACTTTCACATACCTTGTGTCTCTTTACCTTCAATTTCTTCTACCTCAGTCCCCCTTTCTCCATCTTTCTTCCTCACTTATTTCCAGATCTTTATCCCCACTATTATTTATATTTTGTGTTAAATTATTTCCATACTCAGTCTGTCTCTAACATTATTTTGTCCCTGTTCCACAAAATCTATCCACTAGTGCTCTTCTGCACCCAATGCACATTAATTTACATCGTTTGCAGCGTAACCCCAGTCAGTATATTGGTTGCATATCTTTTTATTACATTTATTAATTAAATGATTTTCAGCACAAAAAAAATTAAAGAACACTTTTTTCACTTTTACTCATTCCTTTATCCTATCCATAACTTAGTGCACACTATCCTCATGCAGATTTCTCCCTTTCCTCCCTTTCATTTCATTTTCATTTTCTCTTATAAATGTTTGTTAATTATAACACACTCTTGCCTAATATGACTTCTATCTTTCCTGCTTTTGTGTCAACATTTTCCTTAAAAAGGTGACACTTCCTCTTTTTTTTCATTTTAAAAATAATTTTTGTCTATACATTATCTTTACTGTCTGTCATTTTATCATACAATTAATTTACTATTTTTCTTATTCTGTCACTACCTTCTTCTGTCCTTTCTATTATTTCTTATGGTTTCTTCATATTACACCTTACCTCTTCTTTTAATTCTGTTCTCAACTTCTAAAAAGAACAACAATAATACTTTTCCATATACATCACCATGATGGCCACTCTCACTGTTCTATGCCCTTTCAATACTTTTCTACATTTCGTACTGTCATTGTTTTTTTCTAACCACATGGCTAACCTTTCTTTATTTTCTCACTAACAACCCTAGCTCATATTGCTTTGTGATCTTGAAGTTCACCCATTTCCACCATCACTGCTTTCATGTATTTCAAATATATCACTAACCTATTTCAGTTTAAAAATGTCTTATTGTACGTGCCTAATCTTAATATCTTGTTATTTTCCTTTTTAATTCCTTAAGTTACAGTTAAGGCCTCCCTTCATAGTTATTGATATATTTACCATTACATACTTATTTCTTCAAACATCCTTTTCATTTCAGACCCATGTGTGTATGCATACATCACTATTAATCTGACACATCTTTCCCTTCTTATCATTTCACGTTTCCTCCCTGCTAGGTACTGCTGCTGTCATATCCAGTACTTTTATTTCCACATTTCTTATAAGAATTCTTATCCCTGATTGTCTCACTCCCCACTGACCATAACATTTCCTTTCCCATAGTGTCTCGGCTATTTATGTTCTTTCCTTCTTCATACTTATTCCTATACCGTGTGTCTACTAACCATATCACATCCATTATTACTTTCCTACACCATTCACTCACTAACAAACTCATGCTATCATTTGGTATACTAGTTACATTTGATGCAGACATTCTTATAACATCCTTTTATTTCTTTGTGTCTTTCTAGCTTCCACTTTTGTTTTCTCTCTTTTTTTCTCCTAACCCTCCTCAATTGCCTTTTTTAGGTTCATAGGTTCATAGGTAGGTACTAGGATATCTGCCCAAAGGCATTTATAAGTCTAGCCAGAATGTGTTGGCTTTCGCTGCCCCATTAGATTAGTTCCCTGTGCTTCTGTCCAGCATAGCCACTGAAGTGATCCCCAGGGTAAACTTTCTGTTTCCCATCCACTCATCAAGGTTTCTATTGAAGAGTGTTAGTGAGGAGCTCTGCCTAATGTAGACTGGAATCTTGTTCCAAAGCATTGGAAGTCACTGGGACAGGAATCTATCCCTCCAGCATGTCCTATTTATTGTTGTGGTGAGGTTTAGATCCCTAGAGCATGGGGCTCGAGAGGATATGGTTTTCTTTAGGTGGAGCATGTCCATCAATTCTGGGTTGGACATGGCTTTGTATGTCAGGCAGAGATCACCTCTAAGTAGGCGGTATGCAACCAAGTACAGCTGGAGTTTCTTCAGTCGAGCTGCATAGGGCATCTGTTTGAGGCCAGTGATCCTCTTGGTAAGGTACTTCTGTGGTCTTTCCAGCTGTTGCAGGTGTCTTGTAAGGTACATCCCAAATGGGGCTTTGTACTCTGTCATGGGTCTGATGAATGATGAGTAGAGGGGCACAATGACCTCTTTTGATCTGGATGCAAACCCTTTTCTGATAGGTGGGCCACATAGAAGGATTTTCTAACCACTTTGGCAATGTGATCCAAAGGGGATGACTATGCATTTTTTGGCCTTTAGCTTGAGGCCATGATTTTGACACCAGGTATCCGTCTCAATGAGACCCTTTTGGAGGATGTCTGTGTCAGCCGGAGAGTCAATTATAGCCCCTAGTTTGCAGTCATCTGTGAACTTGGTCAGCCATAGTCCTCCTGTTCTTCCCTGTGCCTCTGAGAAGTATATGCTGAACAGGAAGGGTCCTAGGACAGAGCCCTGGGGAACGCCACTTGTAACTGGTTTAGAGTCGGACCTAGCTCCCGCAACTCTTACCATGTAAGTTCTGTCCATGAGCCAGTTGGCAACCCATCTTGTAATGTAGAGGTTTATGTTCAGGCTGGTGAGCCTGTCTATAATACCAGAATGGGGAATGGTGTTGAAGGCCTTTGCGAGGTCTAGGTAGGCTGTGTGTACCACCTTTCCCTTGTCTATAGCCTTGGTAACTGTCTCAAAGAAGTCCACCAGGTTTAGGATGCATGATCTGCCCTTAACAAAGCTGAACTGGGTAGGGTCCAGTGTTTGGAGGTTCCCAATGTCTCTGTTAATGAGTTCCATGATGATGCACTCCATAGCCTTGCAGACCAAGCATGTCAGGCTTATAGGGCGATAGTTCCCAGGGTCTGTTGTGGCTCCACCTTTGTGGGGCAGAATAACCATTGCTGTGTGCCACTCTATGGGTACATAGCCTGTGGAGAGGCTGAATTTGAACAGTGTGTTTAGGTGAGGGGTTAGTTCGTCTTTGAGCTCATGTAGGATGCAGCCTGGGACACCATCCAGTCCCATTGATGCTGTGTTTTTGGCTTTGGAGAGGGCTGTTTTAACCTGTGTGTCTGTGATTTCAGGGGCTCTACATTCTTCTGGTAAGGTTACGGGTCCTTTTGAGGGTGAGGGGGGTGAAGTTTGCACTGAATCTGTCTGCCAGGATGTTGGCGATATCGCTCAGTTCAGTGTATTTTGTGCCATTCTGCACTAACTCTGAGCAGATCTGAGCATTGCCACTTAGATTCTTGACATAGCTAAAGAATGCCTTGTGGTTATCTTTGGAGTCCTTGGCAATTTTTCTTTTGAAGTTCGCCTTGGATGATTTTATGAGGGATCGTAGTTTCTTGCTGATACTGATCAGGGATGTCTTCCCTTCTTCGGATTTTACTCTTTTCTGTAATAATTTCCTCCTTCTATTGTATAGCTTGTTTATAGTAGGGGTTCACCTGACTGGTTTCCTTTTCTTGGATGAGTGAGTCTTGGTTTTGCTTGGGATAGCATGATCCATGCATTCTTGTAGGTGCCCATAGAATGCATTAGTAAAGGATTTTGCAGCTTGGACAGCATTATCCTTTAGCATGGGGTCTTTGAAACTTTCCACTTCGGTCTTAGGTAACGTGAAGTTTGCTTTGAAAAGTTTTTCACGGTGGTTTCCTTGTCCGGGGGTGGGGGCAGAATGTGGATATCCAGAGTGATTTGTTTATGGTCAGATCTAACCAGCGAGGGGTTGACCGGTGTGGAACACCAGTCGCCCACGTTGGTGATGACCAGGTCCAATATGTTGTCACCCCTGGTGGGAGTATTGACCAGGTGATCATGGGCATTTGAGTTTATAAATTCTAGGAAATGTTGGGCAAGGGGTTTAGTACTTGAGTAGTTCTCCCAGTTAATGTTTGGGTAATTGAAATCACCCAATATTAGGGTGTTTGGTAGGACCTTTATGTTTCCCAGTGTTTCCAGAAATGTGGAATGGGGTGGGGGCGGAATGTGGATATCCAGAGTGATTTGTTTATGGTCAGATCTAACCAGCGAGGGGTTGACCGGTGTGGAACACCAGTCACCCACGTTGGTGATGACCAGGTCCAATATGTTGTCACCCCTGGTGGGAGTATTGACCAGTTGATCATGGGCATTTGAGTTTATAAATTCTAGGAAATGTTGGGCAAGGGGTTTAGTACTTGAGTAGTTCTCCCAGTTAATGTTTGGGTAATTGAAATCACCCAATATTAGGGTGTTTGGTAGGACCTTTATGTTTCCCAGTGTTTCCAGAAATGTGGAATGGGGGTCCTGGGACATGGTGGGTGATCTGTAGAAAGTTACAATTTGAATTGCAGTTTTGCCTGTTGTTAGTTGCATGTGGATGATCTCTGAAGCATTGTGCTGTGCCACTAACCTGGAGGTGTGGGTATCCATGATGAATATGGATACGCCCCCACCCTTTGTATTTCAATCTGGGTTCTGTGGCCGAAATGTATGGTATGAGTTGTAGCCTGGTAGTGCTGGGATGCTCTCTGGAGCCTTGAACTAGGTTTCTGTTACTGCACATATATCAATTTTCTCCATACTGAGGAGTGCCTTGAGTGCATGCATTTTGAGGTTTAGACTTCGGGCACTGAGTAGCATTACCCTCAGTTTTTTGTTACTTGTACTATTTACAGCGGTGGGTTTGTCTTTTGAGCCTTGCCTAAAAAAGGCACTATGGGGGTGGCAAGCGCCTTGGCCAATATTCAAAAGCCTAAGGGTGACAGGTGCAAGCCATCACTAGCGAAGTAGAGTGGTTTGTCAAGCATGTCATCCCAGGTGGATAGACACTGGATCCCCTTTGAATTACACCAGAAACTTATCCAGTTGTTAAAACTGATAATTATTTCTTTATACCGTGGTATCATTCTTGGTGAGGGCAGGATGCTACTCAGGGTCAGGGTCATACCGGCTTGGGTTACGTGATCAGAGAGCTCTTCCGTGTCTCTTTTCATGTAGTTCAGGGAGGTATGGCTCAGGTCATTCACACCAACATGGACAATGACAGAGTCATATTTGTACTTGTTCTGGAGTGACCTGAGTGCTTGTGTTATGTGGTGGATCCTGGCACCCAACAGGCAGCTAACAGTAACCTTCTCCTTATTCAGCGTAGTGAGTGGGACGTCAGTGTGCCTGACTAAAGAGTCACCTATTACTAGTGTGTTGGGTATGTTATTTTGCCTTAAGGGCTGTGATTGCATGGCACACTGGTTTTATGAAGTATGTGTTTCATGGTTTGTGTTGGGGGGTGGAGATTGCTTGGATGTCTGCTTTGGAGGTCTCTGTTGCTTTTGCAGATTTTTATTTAGAGCCTCCAAGTATGTTTTCGTGTATTTATGTGTGTTCTTTGCCAGTGTTGGTTTAATGGGTCTGTGTGAGACTGGTGGTGTGATGCAAGTATTTCCCTTCTCCTCTTGACTGTCTGATCCAGTCTTGGGTTGAGAGAGCTTAGCCTACAATTTGGCTGTATAATTGCATCTCTCGCATGTATTAGTGTTTGGTGGTAGGAGGAGAGGGTTGTCTGTGTACATGAGGCAGTTGTAACATTGCCTCAAAATGCCCAGATTCACCAGTTGGACTGGAGAGTGCACATGAACTGCCCTTTGGACATGCCTGGATAGGTACAGTGAACTAGTTTACTGATTGGCTGGTAAGGTCGAATAGAGAGCCTTGTCCTTCTGTACAGTATGGGGGGGGGGAGTCTAGTGCTAGGGTTTATAAATGGTTGCTATGAGTTTTGAGCAAATGCCGGGCTGAGAAATAAATGGCTTGAGTGCTTAAGTTGAATGTTTGCCTGGTTCCAAGGGAAAAATTGAAGATGAGACTTTGTGGAGCCAAGAATAGTTGTACCCTAGCTAACTGGTGCTGCCCAGTGCTCAAAACCGGGCAAATGTGGTTTTTATTGCACGGAAATTAAAGAGCTAGAAATTAGCCCAAAATGACCAATAAAATACTAATTTCTGTGCTGAAACCACTCCTCCAGGGACAGAAAGCCTGCTCAAAGCTCCCCTCTCTCACAGGTGAACAGAGAAACTTCCTCCTATCCAAGTAAGGTATGGGCAAACACAGAGATTTGTAACACAGCCCTGAATTCAGCACTAACCTGAAAACTGGACTATACTAGCTTAGAAAGTCGGGAAACAAGTATGTTTTTTTTCAGAAAATAAAGCAGATACAATCAAAAAAATACTTTAAATGCACAGAAAAGGATACTTATTGTTATATATCTCAGATCAGAGTTGTAGTCAATGCCCCTAGTAATAAAGTAGGAAGAAACCCAAATACAGTAAAAGCAGATTAATAAAGTGCAAATTTATATATATATATATATATATATATAAAACAAACAAACTGATTTAAACAAGTTACCCAATTAACCAGAAAAAAGCTCAAAGCTGAGCCCTGTTCCAACAGTCTTCATCAGACAAGTTATAACTGCACACTCCTGCCACTAGGGTGCAGGGGAACCTTCTCCAAAAAAAGATGGCCTGGATCAGTGCTCAAGTTATAAAGCTAGCTTCAGCAGGCCTGAATCTGGTCTAAGCTACAGCAACAAGGTGCACCAATTTAAAAAAAAAAACAGTTCAAATTAGCAGGCACAATAAGAGTGTGACCAGAAATTCCCAGCACAGAAGGGCAGAATCCAATCTTTCTTCCCACAAGAGTGCGGACCACAAACCTTCTTAATGTAGAATAACTGGCCTGAAGCCCAAGTGCTTAAACCAGAACTAATACACGTTTAGAATAGCAGACACTGAGCCTTCAATCAGCAATTCCCAGCTTAGAAGGATGTAAGCTACCTGCCTGCCACAACAGTGCAGACCACAAACCTTCTTAATGTAAAACAACTGGCATGAAGCCCAAGTGCTTAAACCAAAAGACTTGGAATAACAGTTACAATTTAATCAGGCTACTACCAAGCAGTAATAAATGCAGCAGAATAAATAAAATTGAGTACTTATAAGAGGCAAAATCAAAATAAAGTAGGAGGAAACACAAATACAGTAAAAACAGATGAATAAAGTGCAATTTTTTTGTTAGTAAAGTGTAAGGAGAGAGGAAGGAAGAACCTAAGTGGGTTGGCCTTCTCAAATCTTCTTTCTGTATTAAGTAGAGTGAACACTAGATTCAGAATATGATCTCACTGTACTCAGTTAAGTGAGCAAATGAGATGGACCCAGGAGGAGTGTTCAAATACAGACTTACAGGAGGGGTGGGCAATTCCAGAGCCACCAACACTAACACCAAAACAAGAACAGGCAGGGTGGGTGGGAAACTAACTGCAGGGAGACACATAGCACACTATTCAGTGAAACAATTAGGTATCAGAAAAAATAAAATGCAGTACTTTTAAAACTGCAACTTTGCATTTAACAGAAGACTAAAATACAGTACTGCAAGTTTGCACTTAACTTCAGCTTCTAATGCAAGTGATTGTAGCCAACCAAGTCTCTCAGAAATTGAGCATAAAATGAATTCTCAAACTTTGTGGCTAGCACTTAAAAGTACAGAGGAAACCCTCTAGGCTAACAGTTAAATATCAGATAACAAAGAAGTGAGAAGATCACCACCCCCTCTTACAGCAGAGAGACACACAGCACACTATTCAGTGAAACAATTAGGTATCAGAAAAAATAAAATACAGTACTTTTAAAACTGCACATTTGCACTTAACAGAAGACTAAAATACAGTACTGCAAGTTTTCCCCATTTTGTTGTAGTTCTCCAGTTTCCAGCTCTTCCTCTTCTCTTTCGTCATTTTCTAATACTGCATACTTATGTTTAACTTGTATTTGAGGTCTCTACCTCTGCAGACAATCCCTGTCTTTATTTACCCCAAATATGTCTATATTCTCATCTTCACTTACTTCACCATAATAAACTTTTCTTCCCAAATGTATTTATAAAAATTTGCAATTAACTGTCCAATTTTTAGCTAATTATACCTATTCTCTGCTATTTTCTTCTTCATTTTACCTTTATTGTCCTAACAAAGGGAAGCCAACACAAAAATGTCCACTCACATCATATTTTCTACACACTGGTTTACAGTTCTTGGTAGTATGTCCTGTCTCACAACATTGTCCACATCTTCTGTTGTTTCTCCACAAAAATAAGCTTTATGGTGTCACCAGTATCTGACAGTGCCTTTTTTTCTGTTTGATATGGTGAATGCTGTATTTTCTTCACTTGGATTTAATGCTACCTTTACTTCTCACATTCCTATCCACACTTCTTTTTCACCATACAATTTATTAACGTCATGTACTTTACTACAAACAAATAGAAACCAATTTGTAACTCATATTCTTCTACATCTGATGTTCTCAGCTGCACATTTAATTTTATTTTAATCACATGCTTAAATTCCGAAGCAGAAAGTCTTTCTTTGGTGAGAGCACGATTTTTTTTCTTTGCTTCACTCATAAAATATTTTATTAGTTAACAAATACTTTTCAAAATTCACTTCACAAGTTTTCATTACTTAACCAAATGAATGCTCATTTCTTTTAAATAAAAACCTAGTGGCAACATAATATTACTCATAATGTTGTACCTGATAATGGCTTCTTTGTATTTTGCTCTGATTCTTCCCACTGGTCATTTTCTCTGCAAACCCAGTCCCTCAGTGTTCCTTTTCACTCCTGCACGTCTCCCTTCCTCCGTGTTTCTTCTTCTTCCACTTTCCTGTGTCAAATTTCAGAATGTGACAGGTTAAGACAGTAATGGGATGAATTACTATTATTATTATTATTATTATTATTATTGCTGTTATTATTAATCAGGGATAGTACTGTCTATATAAAGTAGGCATTTAATTGTGATGGTGTTGAGTCAGTGGTGTTAGAAGTAGAAGGAGAGGGTAGAGTAGTTTGACCAGGATGTATTAGCTTGTTTAGTAATGACTAAAAAAGTCTTGGATTTTTGTGTGTGTGTGTGTTTATATTGGAGGTTGGTATAATAGGTTTGTTTGTCCATTTTAATGCAGTACTTAGTGAGATTTCTAAGATGATTGAATATATGAAATCTATTTTGTGTTTTGTTTTTATGCCTGCCTTTCCCTCTTTAGTTCATTGGTTAATACTAGGCAATTAGCCTGAAGACTATTACATACCTGGCCAATAACAAGTGATCAAGGTGAAAATCAAATCCTGTAACCTGTGTCTGTTAGATAAACACAGTAACTATTATGCCAACCCAACAACACATATAAGAGCTGAATGGATCAAACCCTATACCACAGGAGCTACAGTTCACAGCCTTAACATTCAGCATTATCTGCCAGACAAAGAGTGGCTTCCTCAGCAAAAAACGGGAATCCTAAATGATAGACCATCTTTGAAGTATTAGGTTTTTAGTTTCTCTGGTTGGCTAAGGTACAGGGTTTGATTCTGCTCTTTTTATTTGTGTAGGGATTAGGCTATTAACAATTTTATAAAAGTTTCATTAAGCTGAGAGATGGTGACATCAACTGGCATGGATTTCAATATCCTCCAGTTATATTTGGTTAGATTATTGCTAAATGTATATGTGTTAAATTGTGTTGAATTACACATTTGTTTATAAATTATGTTTTTGCATTGAGTGTTGTAGTTTCCAAATGCAGTGTGGGAATGTAGTTGCTTACTGCATCTGGCAGGCATTCGGATCCTTGAATTATGTTCATTTTTTTAGTAAAGATCCAATCTAAAGTTGAGTGTCTGCCAGAATTTTCAACAATTTCTGTGGCGGAGGTGATTAGCTGTGTAAAGCAGTATAAGCTAACTGATTCTGAGGGAGAATCATTGTTGATCAGTTGCCAGTCTAAGCTGAGGTTGTCTAATGTAATAGTTTCTTGATGAACATAGTGAAATATTCAGTCGCAGATATCCTCTGCTGTTGAAATGTTGTTACCAGGTAGAATATATCTATATATGTGTATATATAGGGTCTATATCCGAAGATCAAAGTTTAAAAACTTTGAATCTGATATGGTCGACACCATATGATCGAAGTCTTGAAACTTCAAATCTTTTAATGGAGATCTCCGTACAGCACGGAAATGGAAGATTTCCCTTTTCTGCACTGTAGTGCGATCTCGGAGTTTGTATATTTAAGTAGCGGGAGGTGTCGGTGGTTGAGGAGTGATATGAGAGTTTCCACACTGTTAAATTTTAGAATTTGTAGGAGAAGGGGGGTTTATTTGTAAACAGCTTTGCAGATAATGGCAATGCTTCCAGCACATTTGCTTTTCTTATTGAGCCTGAGTTTATTAAATAATTTTCCAGTTTTGATCCTTTGTCCCTCCTTTATTTTTGAATTCTAAAGCAAAAACGTTGAGAGGTGTGCTATTGTCTGTTTAACAGCATTAAGTGTTTTACCAGTTTTCAAAGCTGGAAAACGACTTCACATTCTTACACTTTTTTTCTCTGTAACTGGTAGTATATGCAGTAGATGACGCTTCAGGTACTACAAAGAATTACCCGATCATAACCCTTATTATGTGTTCTTGGCATGCATGGCAAGATTCACCTCTTAAGTTTCACTCTCAGGATGAATTTCTTGGCATCCATATCTCAAATATGTAATAAGCTAGTTATGATCAGAGACCCAATCAAAATTGCCTATATCATGCTTGAATTTAAACTGTAATTATTAGTTTTGATTTAATAAATAATAAACTATTTATCATCCCAGTTAAAAATAATCATATTTTCATCTGCATTATGAAATACATCAGTGAATAACTTTGGAGAAATTAAAAGTAATGCTTCAGCAATGAAATTATTGAGAGCACAGTGTAACAATTACTTGTCATTCATAACATGTAATATGGTAATGTCATTTCCCTGAAACAGTTTAGCCTAAAATGTAAATATTGACTTATTTGTTTCACATACTTGTTTGTAATACAGTACTGCAAAGAACAGTGTAGCGGGCAGTTAATTTGCAGTGCAAGGAGAAATGTTTTATTTCAACTGTGAAGTTTGAAAATAAAATGACTTTTGTAATCTTTTAACAATATCAGTATTCTTGTCTCAAAACTCTCAACATATCATCGTTGTTTTCCATTTGTGAATTAATCTCAAACAAGATTTCCAAATATCAGAGATTCTTTTTTATTTCTCCTTCCTAGATTCTCTACAAAATGGAGTGACTACATCAATGCATAGTTTTTGTATTCTATTAAGTAGCTTATGGGACTAACACAGTTAACAGTTTTGTACTAGAAATCTATAAACTGCAAGACCCATTTATCTAATAAATCAGTATGGGTTTTTATGGTATGTTGGTCTATGAGATGGCTACAAACTATTCCCTCCCAATAACTACATATGGAAATGTATATAAATGACAATTTTTAAAATGTTGATACATGGTTTTGTGCAGACTTAGAAAAAACAGATTTTTGAAATATATATAATACTGAACTAAAATCCAAATTGTTTGCATGCACATATATTTTAGTTAAGCAGTATTCTAGATCTTAGAAGGGCAGATGGTTTTAAACAATAGCTGTCATGTTTCTATATAATAGTTTATGCAATAGAAGGTGTTAGGTATTAATGTTTGCATTTGCATGTTATGTACATAGACTTCATTTGGGATCAGCTTCTGCAAATGCCTGCAATTTTTGGCACTACTAGGAATATGCTGCTGTGTTACAGAACTTTGATAATCAGTATTGCAGAAGTCATCGCATACCCTGTCTCCATCCTTATAAACCACTTCATCAGTGAACAACAATTCCCATCTGTCTGTAAAATAGCCCATATCATTCCACTACATAAAGGTGGCAGCTCTATAGAGCTTTCCATCTACCGTCCAATTGCTATCCATTCACCACTGTCAAAAATTCTGGAAAAATGTATTCATACCCAATTCCTCCACTATCTCCTTACTAACAATCTACTATCCAAAACTCAGCATGGATTCTGCCCTTACCATAGTACAACCACTGCCCTTCTAAGCTTCACTAACTCTGTCAACCTTCCCAGAAATTAAGGTAACCTGGTCTCATCTATCTTTCTGGACCGCTCAAAAGCATTTAACATGGTCTCATACTCCAGACTGTTAAACACGCTATCACAATTTAAAACCAGCCACTCCACACTCACCTGGTTTTAGAGCTATCTCACTGGGAGGCAGAAAGCAGTCAAATGGGGTAACTCCCTCTCCCCACTGCTATCAGTCACCTTAGGGGTCCCACAAGGATCCATTCTTGGCCCTCATCTCTTCACATTATTCACTAATAGCCTACATACTGCCACTAATGAAGCCATGTTATTACGATATGCCGATGACTCTATCTTCATTTCTGCAGCACCAACACTCCACCATCTTCATGAAATAACACAGCAAGCCTTCGATAAAGTAAAAACCTGGCTAACCAATGCCCATTTAATACTTAATTCCAACAAAACTAAACTCATCCTGTTTCACCATACAAGATCCCCAGTCCCCTCTTCTCTACTCAAAATCACCTCAGCAAACAATACCATCATTACCCCAGTCCCACACACCAAATGCCTGGGAATAGTAATAGACCAAAACATAAACTTTGATCTCCACATAAATCAAACAATCGAAAAAGTCCACAAAAAATGGGTAGCCTGTACAGGAGCAAACTTTTCCTCACAGACAAATTCCAAATCTCCATTGCCAGAACCCACCTTTTCTCTACACTCCTATATGCATCTCCCATCCTTACCAACCTCAAGAAAATGTACATAAACAAATTAGATAGCTGCTATAATAAAATGGCAAAGTTCACTACAGATGCCAGCTACAGATCCCATCACTCTCACGCTCTCAAAGAACTCTAATGGCTAAAATTCCTCAACCTACTCAACCTACTCATTTTTAACCCGCTCTCCTTGGCCCACCAAATACTCAACTAACCTGAAAAAACACCCGCTCTTGCCTTCTTACCCACTATTCCAATAAAAGGACCCTGCACTCCAGTAACAAAAACCTAGTAAACATCACGAAAAGTAACAATAATGCTGGTGACTCGCTATACTCAAACAGTATCGCCAAAATCTGGAACTTTCTACCCATCAGTATTAGATCCACCTGCAGCATCACCAAGTTTAATAAATTACTAAAAGATCATCTAATAACTCCCTGGCTCTGCTCAAATGCTACCCCCGGATAACTTTCTCTCACTCAGATAGAACCTCTAATTATACTTCTATCCACTCTATAACTCCTGTAACCTCCTTCTCCCTTATCTATATCCCTTTGTCTTCCTCACAGTTGTAAACTGCATTCTGTTAGATGACATACTAAATGTACTGTAGAGGCTTAAAAAAATTTAAGACACGTATTGTATTTGTACTTTACTTATGTGTTTATTCACCTCTCTCATGTATATATTTATGTTGATTAATCTCCTATGTATATAAATTGCTTTACTGATCTCTGCTAGACTGTAAGTAGATACATATATAACTATATAGTAAACTTTTTTGTTGTACTTGATATGTATTAGTAAAAATGTACTTTGATGGAGCTTTTCTCCTCGGGCCTCCACTGAAAATGGACACTGTTGTCCAGTTGGACCATCCCAGTAAACAAATGTTAAATAAATAAATAAATTACCTGAGCTAAATAACATCCTCTCTGAAATACACACTAATTAGCAAAATGAGAAGGACCAGAAATAATGGCTGTCCTAGAAATTCTTCCATATCAGGGTTAGATGGCTATGAATTCTAGTCTTTCATTGGGCTGCTGTCACATGTGATATCACCAGATATAGAAATGGAGGAGTGCTGTTTTGTCCAGGGACATTACAATGTACATTATCATTCAGAAGAAATTTTCAGATCTGGTTTTACTAAGTCCTCTTCAGCACTGCCAGTACAGGTATCTGGATGGAAAAAAACAAGGCAGACTGTAGAGGAATGAAGAAAGTCATTTACATAAAATAATGGCAGAATATAATAAATCTTACTGAGCGTATTGTGTACTGGACAAAATAGTTGTCAGAATTTATAGCCATAAGATCTCTGTATTTACAGGAGTTCTGTCCTAAGATACTGACACGGAGGAAGGCTGAACTTTAAATGAACCAGGTAATGGTCAGACCAAGAGATGGGATTCATCACTAAATTAATGGTTTCAAGACAATTCTAGAAGTTCATATCCAGTAAATATCCACATGTATGGTTTGTAGTGCAAGCCATCTGAATGAAGCTAAAGCTCTTCAACAAACCTAGTAGTTATACGGCAAGTTTAAAAGCCTCTTTATTTACCCAGGTATTAAAATCCCCCATAAACTCATCAAACCATTAATTTGAAAAAAGAAAAGTAAACAAATGGCAGTAAGAACATCACTTAGCTGTTATTAAAAGAATTTCTAAGTTATATAAAAAACAGAAATACAGGAGACAATGAAACATCCATAATAACTGGGAATGTATTTCAACAAAACCATATTTCTGAATATATCAAACTTACAAAAAATAAAGAAAGACCCCACCCCCCGAAAACATGAAAATAAAGTGCCACAGCTGCAGAGTTCTGGATTCAGTCTTGACTAGAATTTGAGCCTATATATACTAAGATGGATCACAAAATGTTTAGAAAATAAAAAAAAATGTTATTCATAAATTTGCAGAAAGTATTCTAAGAACAAGCTCAACAAAGGAATGGAGAGGGAATATTTTGCCAATAGAGATGACTGCAAGTAGAGGTAGAGAAAAATAGGCAAGAGGGGATAGGAATTTACTGGAGTCAACTGGCAAATAAACCAAGGTATTAGAAGCAAAGAGTTAAACAATGAAAGGTAATAGAGTGGGATGAGACCAAGATGTTTGGACTGTAGCTTAGAAAGTGCCTTTCCTACCCAGGACTGGTATAGGAGTGTAGGCAAAGAGAAAGGGATAAGGAAGTCCTATGCAGAGTTCTATGTTGAATCTAGAACAGAACATCTGCTGTTAAAAGGATAATTAATATGGCATATAAAATATTGTATGGTGAGTATAGAATCAATCAGAGGAGGTTAGAAACAGAGATTGGAAAAGCAATTTATAAGGGAACAATGGGAGGATATATGTATGGCTCCCACATAAACAACAAAGTCCAGAAGGTTTAAGATTTCTGCTTAGAAGTGGCTGCATAACATAGGCATTGTTATATCCCGAGCAGACTTCAAAAACATTTTCTCAGATAGATAAATGTTGGAGATATGATGGAAAAGAAAGAGAGATGACTGGGAACATGCAATGAGTTGGCAGATTTTAAAAATTCGACATAGCTTACTCTGTCAGAAATAATGGGGGTGGGGTGGGAGCCAAATGGCTGCAACTAAGGAAATTACTCTTTTGAGCTGGGCAACAGGATCTGAACTGTCTGCATATAGTAATGTGTTATTAAATTGAATTCTATTGGCTGCCAAAAAAAAAAAAAAAAACTATTTCTAGAAAATGAAAATCAGAGTCTAAACCAACTGTATTTGAAGTATTAAATATTGAAAAAGAGATAAAAGGGCTGGAAGTCGCATCCTTATTAAAGGAAATTAGTAAAGTACATATAAATAAGTGGAATTAGTGGAAAGAATGCATGCAGAATAACGTTCTGGAGAAGGAAGAATGAGATTTAAGGGAATGCAAGGACTGAGCAGTATATATAATGTTGGCTTGAATGTCAGTTTTTATAAAGAAAGGAAACGTATTTAAAAAAATAAAGAATTTTGTAAACATGAGAGGACTCAAATCAGAACTATTTTTTGTCTGGAGTGATGCTCCCCAAGTGTCTGTTTTGGGCCTTTTTTGTCTAATGTCTTTATGGCAACAATGCCACCCATTTCTCCCTGTTAGATAACACAATTTGCTGATGATGCCAAAGGTGACAAGGCCAGATGAACAATGGATACTCAGTTGTTATTTAGATCTGGTGCTCAGCTGAACAAATGCCAATAAAATAAGTTTTAATAACAAATAATGTAAACTAATAGCATATGGATTAAATCAAGACATTATCTGTGAGTGCTCAGATTTTCAGGACCTTGGTGTCATGGTAACAGGCAGGTTAAAATTTGCTCTTCACATTAACTTAGTTGTTAGAAAGTGGTTGGTTTAACACTATTAAAATAGTTGGAAAACAGCCTCTGCAGAACATTAGAATGTATCAATTCTGCTGTTTAAGAGCCTTAGCCAGGCTAGTAATTGAGTACAGGACATTTTTTAATTGATCCAGTAATATAAAAAAGAAAAAGAAAATATGAGAAAACCATCCCCAGGAAATAACCTTAGTCATGAAAATAGATGTAAGAAATTCAAATTGTATTCAATTTACTTTAATTGGGTAGGAGTGACTTAATCTGGGCCTGTAAGTATTCTAAATATGTTGCTCTTCACACCAGGACTACAGTTTTCATTACATGTTAAGGAGCCAGGGAATAATAATCTGTTAATAATTGTAGAGAAGTACCCAAACACAAAGAGGAAACATATCTTTTCATACAGCATTAGAAGACTACGGAATATATTACCACTCTAAATTAGAAGTTCCAAAAATGCAATGGTTTAAAATTTCAAGTTGGTTATTAGTTTGGAAGCATGATCTAGTTGACCCTGTCTTCTTGGAGTTAGGTTGTTCGGTTGTTATGACCTCTTATGAGGTCATGAGCCTTTTTTTTAAAACATTGAACCATCACAACATTAACTTCTAGTCACTGCTGGCATTACCATATTCTGTATGTACCTATCTGAGTTATCTCTGGATGATCCTCCTCCTTCCTCCTGCATTCCAAAGCTTGTTGCCAGTTGGCAGTAAATAGTTCAAATATTATATTCTACTTGGCCTTTTTGGTCCTTATCATGGCTGAAAAGGTTATTTGAATTAGCACCTTATCTGTTAACAAATATTTCCAAAAAACTGATTCCTGTTTTGTCTTTGTAAAGTGTCACTACAGAACAATGCCCTCTTTCTACCAAGATGTCTGAAGAACTAGCTATATAATGTATCTTTGTAAAAAAAATGTCTACTTATGAGTATCTTAAATGTATCTGTTAGAGCTTTCCTCCTCGGGCTTCCTCAGAAAATGGCTTTGCCCAGTTGGACTTTTCTGGTAAAAAAGACAAATAAATAATAAATAAATCAATATTTCTGTACTTGCTGCTTCCCTACATGAAATGACAGTATAGACACACAGCAGAACATTAGACTTATTTTAAAATCCAAATAACTTAGTGACTTACTTTTGTACTGCCTTGCTGCACATGTGCACCATCTAAATAGAATGTCATCAGTTTAAAGAAAGTATATGTGCATATAAAATTATTAAATTCTTATAAGTAGTACATTTAGATTCCTTATGCTACAAGGCAGAGCTGTATACTTTCATTTCCAATTATTTTGTATGAATTGAAGGTGCACACTCATAGCTTTTTTCCTGGCCTCTAAGCCTTCTGCTTAATGTTTATTCCCTTTAAACATTAAAATACAGCTTGCAAGGACTAAGCTTTCTTTTTCAAAGCCAGGTTGTCAATAACATGATAAGTACTGCATTAAACAGCAATCTAAGCCTTAGTCTAAGAGTTCACCAAAATTAAGTGATTTGTGTTGAACACGACATGCATTGTGTTAAACAGGACATGAATTGTGTTAAACAGGACATGAATTGTGCTGCAGCCTGATTAACTATTAGCAATTATTACCATAATGGGCATGCAATTGTAAAATCTGCACAGGAACTCACTGATGATAAAAGGCTTGGATAGCTTACTAGCTGGAAAGAGCAGGGCTTTCTCATCCATACATTTTTGAGGATATTGTTTTTTTAATGTTTTTATTACAGATGAAAACCATGAATTACACTAATATATCATACATCAGTGTAGTTTCACTTATGTTATTTTAATAGTCTGACCACATACAATTCTAACAGTTTTATTAAAGCTGTGATGTAAGTAAGCTATTTTGCAAGCATGAACATGTATTTCAAATGGTATTGTTATTATTTATTTTGCTTATATTTCCCCACTACCTATTGACCCATTCTTTCCCGCTTCACCAAGGGTGTGAGTCAGCCAAGAGGATGCATAATACAGGTAGTCAACAGGGATGGTTTGAGTTTTTTGTTTTTTATTTGTTGCAGCCTACCATCCCTGCATACACTCAGCTGTGCAAGGGAGGACACCTGCAATGGACTATCCATACTGGACTTTCCCTCACTTCTGCAAGGGTTATTTCCATCAAGAAACCCTGCCCATCACCCCCAAAACATTGGAGGTGGTTTCTTTGGTCTCCACCAGGAAAACTGCATATACCTATCATGCACTCAGATACATATAACCCTTTCAAAACCCCAAGGAGAAGCAACCAGGCCATGTGTCTTCACTCCTCTCCCTCCCTGCCTGACATCTACAGTGCCAGGGCTGCTCATCATACCCAGGTCTCTGGGGTCACAGCCAGGGTTCCCTCCATCTATACCACAGAGTCAGGCTAGGGTAACTCAATTTTTTTAGATGCATGCTGTTTCTTTTTGACTTTTCAGATTTGCTTTTTTAAGTATGATTTTTTTTAGTGTGTTGTGTGTGTGTGTGTGTGTGTGTGTGTGTGTGTGTGTGTGTGTGTGTGTGTGTGTGTGTGTGTGTGTGTGTGTGTGGGTGTGTGTGTGTGCTTCTGCAATTCTTAATAAAAGAAAAAGGGACTACCTTTATCAAAAAGAGAAACCTATACAAGCAGCACATAAAAATCAACAAAACAGCTGTTTCCATAGCACAATACAGCTCTTTAAGGTTGGTTGTTATACTGAAATAAAAGACCTCTTGACTATATCCCAGGCAAACTATTTTCCACCTGTACTGCCATATCTCAAAGGCGTTATTACTTATTTAATCACATGTAATTAATGGTCACCCTGCATAAGACCCATTTGACTCTGGAGGAATATGCTGTAACAATATGGCATTATCAGCCAGTCAGATAAGTCAGACTTTACTGTGAGGAGGTCAAAAATGAGATGTAGGAGTCATGGTAAGCATGTAATTTCCCATTGTATGCTATAATATTCTGATTTTATATGACTTGTGGATTGCTGAACAAAAGTTGCTGCAGCATCTATATTGTCATTAATTGATTTGTTTATTTATTCTCCTAAAGAATGAATGAATTCATTAATAGACCTGGACTGTGTTTTTGCAGTACCTTCTTTACAGCCTCTCATAACTATGAATGGCTTGATACTTGTTAAGTCACACAGTGTGCATAATTTGGAGAGATGATCAGAACAGTACAGTTGTTTAAGTAAACTTCCTGTAATAACAAATGTTTGAACGATCACTGCTGCAGTAGCTGAAGATATATGGGTTACATCCTACTCAGGATACAACAGAATGTCAGCTTCTCAGGCTTCAGATCACATTCCACACTACAAAGCATTGGTCAGCTTGAGTTGAATTGAATAAAAGACAGGTTTGGACAACAAACTTTTCAAAGCTTTCCTGTTGTTGAAGAGAGTTTCCTCTGTGGGATGCTCAGGATCAAAGGTTGGCTAATGCTGTGCTATTGTTTAACCGATAAGTTCCCCATGAGGCAAAATTTCTACTTTACTTTTTATGAGAGAAACTATAGTTTTGTACAAAATATTACATTTTCAAGATAAGAAAAAGTGTTTTAATAACTTTTAATTACTTTTAAACAGGAGCATCATTTTTTTTTACTTTTGTGTACAAAGCTGTTAAAACTTATTTTAAGAAACCTTTTCTTCAGAAGTTTTACTTATTTTACTTTTGGGGCTGAGGTAAGTGTTTAAAGTGTGTTTTATCATGGAAAAAGTTACTTTTTTACTGCTTACCTGTTTTATTGTCCATGCTGCTAGACTTTCCGGGGAATCTGGCACCTTTTTCTTCTTAACCTTGAAGAATCCTACTAGGTCCTCACCTGTTCCTTCTTCCAGCCACAAAAAGAAGAGAATTGTAAAGTAGCCATTGCCACCACTGTTTGTTGCTAAAGTGCCCCAGCCACATGTGGATGACTCTGCTGTGGCTAAATCTGGTTTCCTGGACCACTTATCTTTCTTTGGGTCCCATGCCCTACAGCCACCATGGACTGGGCGTTAGACACATTTTCAATGGCTCTTGAAGTGCCCTTGAAGCTTTGCCATACTGGGATTCTCTGTCAATATTCACACACCTGTCTAACAAACAAATAATCTAGATTCATTGAAGGTAAGAAAATACCTTCAACAGATTAGATATGTCTCTACATCATGGAACATTATTATATAAGGATCATAGGATCACAAGAATTATAAGGTAAGTAAGTCAGGAAACCCTTTGTGCCTTACCAGTACTTACTCTCATGATGGACTTCCTACTTCTGGAAGGGAAAAGCAAGTAATTCCATGATGCTCATCCAATCATCAAGGTTCATCTTAAAAATGGGAGGGTGTTAACAGTTTACATTTCAGGGCAATTTATTAAAGAGATGGGGTAAATGTTGGGTAATATATCTGTTTTATTTATATGTTGGTGGAGATTTAAATACTTTGCTCTAATTTTTTGGGGTTTATTTGCTTTGTGGGTCCTTAAAGGCATGGAATGCAAGACACAGATTTCCATGTAGGAGTCTATAAGAGGTACAGGTTTTCAGGCCCTGTCTTTGACTTCCAATTGTCTTTAGACCACTAATCTTTTTAGTCGAGTACTTCTGGGGTCTTTCTAGCTTTGTAATGTGATTAGATAGGTACATTCCAAAGGGAGCATTGTACTCTACACCAATCAGAACTGAGTATAACAAAGTAATAACTTATTTTGACCTAATTGAGATGCCTTTAGATTTCAGCTCTGCTACATAGAAGGATTTTCTGACTACTGATGCTACACAGTAGTTGAAGGAGAGCACGTTTTCAACCAAGATCCCTGACAATCATGCCTGTTTGGACTGGGGTACTGGGTATGTTGCAAGTTGTAGACAAAAGCTGTTTACCAAATATGACAATACTGCACTTTTTTGTATTTAATTCTAGTCCTTTTTCAGTACACCTTTGGTTTGTATTTAATAGTTCTTGTTGTAGGGATAGAGTATCTAGGGGATCAAACAATTACAGCCAGCTTACAGTAAATAGCAAACTTAGTTAGCCATATGTCTGGGGTTACAGTTTCAAGGCAAGAGAGGTATGTGTCAAAAAGGATGGGTTCCAGTACTAAGCTCTGAAGTACACCACTAGTTATCTTCTTAATGCCTGAGGTGGCAACTGCCACCTTGCCTATTTGAGTTCTAACGTTCTATCCACTCCACCACATAAGGGTCTACATTTACATCACTTAATTGATTACAAATACCAGCATGGAAGGTGGTGATAAATGACTTGGCCAGATCCATATGGGTTGTGTGGACAGAATGACCACTATTCACTGCCTCCAAGACTTTTATTTTGATGTGGTAGTTAATGAAGTTAGATATAATGTGTTCATGGCTTTGATGCATTCTACAATGTTTTGGCTATAGTAGCTAATGAAGTCAGATATGATGTGTTCTGTGGCTTTGTAAATTAAGCTAGGTAGGCCATAGTACCTGCAGCATGTGATACAGTCCCCCTATGAAGGGAGCATCACAATAATCATTACCATACTGCAGGTACATACCCTGTGGCTAAGCCTAAATTAAAAAACATCAGGAGAGGTTCCATGATGTTATATTTCAGGCCAATAAAGCCAAACCCCACTAGCTGTGGATATGCATATTTTGGCCTTCTTATGACCTTATCAGCACAGCACAAGCAGAGTGTTTGACTAAGCATTAGAAACACAGGGCTGTTATACCCAGCTGATGTCCATTATCATTAGGGTCACTGCAAAAATATCCCAAACAACAAACTAAAACAATGAGTGAGAGGGTCACTGAAAAACCAATCAGTGAAAACAAAATGAAAACTTCAGATTTACACATAAACCTATTTTGGCTTCTAAAACCTGACCTGTATTCTTAATCATCATGGTTTGACTATTAGATATATATTGTACTGCTGACATGCTTGACAGCTATAAGTTTCAACAGGATCAGAATAACTTGCAGGTGTATAAATAAAATTAACTCTATTAAAAATTATGACAGATTCTCATGTGTTTTATAAGTAAAAGTAGGTACATTACCAATATTGCTAATTAAACAGTTATTACCTTGGTTAATCTTTCCAAATATTTTTGATAATTGCCTGAATATCTCCCATATTAGTACTAACAGCATTATTTTTAATTTTAACATTATAACTACTTCTTAAAATGGGTGGAAGTCTATTTGCCATTTTATTAATAATTTCATCAGGTATTTCTGAAAGTTTAATGGATGGAGATTCACGGACAGCAAAAAAATATTTTAATACATCTAATTCTTTTAAAAATACTTCATCATTACTAACTAATCTCTTGAGCCGAATAAACTGACCCCTAACTATATTCCATTTCATAAAATGTGGGTGCATACTATCAAAATGAAGGTAACTATTAATGAATGTGGATTTATGAAATCATTGACTATGGAATTTCATGACTATAAGTAGCCACTGTGATCACAAAAATCTAAAAAAAAAATGTGCAGTTAAACCTTTAGTACCAATAGTAAATCTCAAAAAATCTATACCACAATTAATATCTTCAAAAATGTCAAAAAATCATTCCAAGTACTATTCCATACAAAAATGAAATCATCTAAGCATCTTTTATAAAAACCTAACATAACAAAAAAAATGTTTGACCAAAAAAACTTGCTTCCACCATGGCATGACCAAATTTTACAAAAACAGGTGCCATTCTAGCACCCATTGCAACACCTTTTAGTTCTTGATAGATGTTATTTTGCAACATGAAAAAAATGTTGGATAATACCAATTCCAACAGTAAACATATGGTGTTAATTAAGGTATTATCAAAATTTGTATATTTGCTCAAATACAAGCATACAAAATAAATACTACTTTCCCAAGTTATAGCAGTATATAACAAAACAACATTAATGGTTATTAACATGGTTTCTGTGCCTCCAAATTGATAGTTTCTAAGTAAATCTAAACAGACCTATGAATCTTGTAACTAATGTTAAAAATTCTGTACTACAGGTTTTAAAACTGAATCTAAATACAATGCTATATATTCAGTTTTGCTGTTATGTGCTGAAACAATTGGTCTAAATGGCAGATTGTGAGCATCCTTATGTATCTTAGGGATACCATCATATTGAATAATCAACACAATCTTCACTTAATAAATCAAATAAAATTGCATCTACTTTCAGAAATTGCAGTAAATTAACAAATCTATAAACCAATTTATAACAACTAGTATCTGATAAAATATATTAAATGTGTTAATTATATTTATCTACATCCATTAATACTACACCGCTACGCTTTATCAGCTCACATAATTATTAACAGCTTATTATGCTTAAGTTAAATTAATGCATTACTCTTAGATTTATTTAAATTATATTTCCTTTTAGAATGCTCACTATATACAAGCTCTTTAAATTCACTGACACATGCTTCTTAATGTAGGGTTGTAAGTACTTTTTGCATATTAAGCTAGTATCACCATTATTAAATCTATCAACATCATTTAATATAAATTTCAAATTTAATTTTCTTACATGTAATCAAAAATCAGTAACTAACTGTACAGGATTGGCATGCTTGGCTGGAATAAAATAAACACTTTTTCTAATAAACTGACAAGATTAGCTGATAATTGCACATAACTCAAATTAAAGATAGGACATGTTAATTTCTCCTGCACCATCCTATCCCTCTTGTCTTTAGTCTGTCTTTGACCCATGGAGTTGGAATTGTCCTTTGTTGTAGAGAATTCTTGTCCTGATGAAAAGGAACTTCATCAACACTTCCAAATGGATGATTGGTGTTAACTTCATCTCTAACACCTGTGGAATCATTAGGTTGCTTAGGTATTGAAGGAAACACTGAGTCATAATCAGTAAACAAAGTAGCAGACCTTTGCAAGTTATTGATGGAGTTAGCATCTCTGTTATAGCCACTCATAGTTTTCCACCTTTAAAAAGGTCATTTTATGGTAACAGATAAGCAGAATTATTTTTATAACTTTCAATATCTCTTTTAAGCTTCTTCTGCTTTCTGTCTATGATTATAGCAACATGTCTATCAATCCTAAATGAAGTACTATGATATACAGTTGACCAATGATCAATATGTCTATAACTTTGTACACTAACATTAAAATTTCTAATATGATTACATAAAACCTCCATTTTTGATAAGTTTTAGTCTATCAAATACTTTAAAAATGCTAGTCCAGTATTAATAAATAATTCCACCTTGTGATAAAGTTTGTCATCCTGGGCGGCCACGGTGGTGCAGTGGTTAGCATTGCCGCCTCACAGCAAGAGGTTCTCCGGTTCGATGCTGGGGTGCCTTCTGTGCGGAGTCTGCATGTCCTCGCTGTGGTCGCGTGGGTTTCCTCCGGGTGCTCCGGTTTCCTCCCACATCCCAAAGACATGCCGTAGGTGGATTGGACACTCTAAATTGGCCCTAGGTGTGTGTGTGAGTGTGCCTTCTGTGGAAGGTTGGGCGCCGGGCTGGCAACTCGACACCGTAAAACTCCACTGCCATTCAATGTGCGGACAAGGTGATCCGCTGTGGCGACCCCTAACCGGGAAAAGCCGAAAGAAGAAGAAGAAGTTAAAGTTTGTCATCCTGAGTAATGCCATTGGGAAATTTAGAAATCCAAAGGCCTTTAGGATTAACATTTTCAGACTCCATACTTTAATTTAAATAATTTAGACTCAAAGTCATAAATACTCGATCTACATGCAGCTTTAGAAATTCTGTTAATGTTAGTTCCATACAATTCATTAAGCATATATGTGTAGTATAAAAAAGGGTTAATAGTACCTGTAATAAGTTGTTCAAATGAATTCAAACCATTGCCATGAGAGGTTGAATCAGGCAGCAGTTTTATCTGAAATGTCTGCTATCATAGCTGCCAAACTAATGCAACCAGCAGCACCAGACACTATATGCAAAAAAATTTGTCAGTCCACCAAATGCAGTTTGTGTCTTAGTCAAAAGATCCATCAACAACTGACAGAGCAATAAAATCATCTAGTACAGGATGCAACTACAACTCTAAATTCCCATCATCTTTATTACTGGAAGTGACCGGAACCATATCTACAACTCTAAAATGCTGGAAAACCGCAACACACAAAAAACTCATAAAGTAGCAAACAAGACGGTAAAAAATAACTTGAAAAACTACAGATCATCATGACAGTGTAAAGGGAAGTGTCCTAATCTATATTCCATGAAAAAATGAGCTAATATGATAAGTGAGTTTGTTCTTTATTTCAAAAAAGAACTTCATCAGACAAATGTCAGTTTAAAACTCTAACATATAAATGTACTAGAATGTCACAATTACATGTTGATAGAACACCAATCAAAACAATCAATACATTCTTGCATCATTTAACTCTTTGAAATAATCATTAAATTCATCATAAAATACATGTAAAGACATTTCTGTAAATATTTAAAGCTTTGAAAAACACTTAATATTAATACAATCGTTCAAACCAGGAAGCTTGTCTGCATCCAACACTATTTGCCAATGGACTTCTTTACATCCAAGAACACTATTTATGCCTCCCCATGGTTAACATCATACAATTTATCAGGTACAAAAATAAAAATGCTAAACATTTTAAAAGTTTAACAAAATGAACTAAAGCATTTATTTATTTATTTTTTGTTCTTAATAGCCAAAGCAGCATTAGTAGTTTAGTGTGTATGTTTAGGAATCACTAATGGACTTTTGAGGACTTGGACCATATCCTACTGCAGGTTGTAAATCGGTACTTTTTTGTTAATGAAACTGATGGCAATTATCATTGTTTTCTGAGTCCCTTTCTTTGCATATTATCTGCTAACCTAGTTGCTCATTTTGTAGTGTTGCATAGTAGTTTTACTTGGAAGCATGCATTGAAGTCAATTACAATGAAACCATGTAGGTCAGTGTAACTCAGTAAAAATTCTGTTTATTATATTAAAGAACCTCAGCAATGAGGAATAGTACTGTCACATTTTTCTAAAACAAACTGTGCTACTGCAAAACAGCAGAGTCCTCATGGAGTTGTTGACCTTCCTACCACTGTGCAACTACAGAGTTAGTATATGTAACTTATTGTACATGCGGCAAACCCCTATTATGAGGTGTCCATGTCTGTAAAAGATGCTGGTTGACTTGTTTTTGTTCTCTGCTTTTGCTATAACATTCATGGGGATTCAGACACTTCATGTCCATGATCATGATCGAGCCAACATTGTTTATTATTCTTGAGTGACGAACCCTTGAGACTAATTAACAATGCATGTGACCAGGCAAGTGCGCATGAAGAGCAGCAGCTTTTCTTCATCACTGCAGCAGGGATCCATGGGAACATCATATTCGACCAACCTGTGGCTGCAGTGAAGTACAAACACCTGTAGTAAACACTGAGCAAGCATGAATCTCTAGGGTAGTAGTCATTAAGAAACTGGACGCACAGTTGGTAATGCTAGTTGATGATCTAGTTTTGTAATTCAAGAATATATATATATATACACACACGTATATGTATGTGCAGAGAAATGTCTTGGAAGGAAGGAAGGGAAGTATGCCAAAAGTTAGAGGGTAGAGGTGGCAGTAGTGCCACAAAAACAAACATATAATGGAAACTGGACTGCAAATGGAAGTGGGACAAAATCAGGGATGCGGAGTACTGATGGAAGCTTGGAAACAAAGCATTTGGACTAGATTTTTCATCCAATGAAAAGCATTTAAACTGCATCTAAATTAGTGAACTTTTACCATTTAAATCAGTGTTGTGTGTTTCCGGTTTGTGTTTGCTCAGAATCTGAGTTAAAGCTATAAATCAAAGGCATTTTTATAGTTGTAGTGCTTTATAGTCTGCAGTGCTTTTCAAGTGGGTTCTGTACTGTGACTATGTGTTTAAATCAGTTCTGATTGGGCTCTTATTTTAATGTATTTTTACTATCTCTTCTGAATCTAAAGCTACAGCTATAAATTGATGTGGGTTTTAGTATCCATTGTTATTTTTCTGAGCTCTTAGGTGGATCTTTAATTAAAAGACAAGCTAAACCAACCAATGTAAAATCAACAAACGGCTTCAGGTAATCTACAAATCACAGCAGGTGTTTTAAAACACTTGTTTAATGTGAGAAATGAACCTCGGACACACCATAAACTTTAAAGAACTTCCAACTCACTGTTACCTTTACAGCGTTTTCGTTTTTATGCAATACCAGACATCTTCAGAAACAAGTCCTTCTTGTTCCTTGCTAATTTAAAACTTTACCTATTACATTACACGACTACTTCAAGTTGATTAATTAGTTAATTCCATCTTAAAGTATCTTTCCTGTTTATACCATATTAGCTATTATATGGTCAAGTTGTTCTTGTGAATGTGTAAAATACATAAACCACATAAAATCAAACAATTCATACAGGTTACCAAACTAAAAATTTAGATGCCAATAAACCAGCTAATAACTGTATATAAACACAGGTTTGTGTTACTATAACCTGTAAAATTCAATGTATTTTAATTCCTATATAAAAATGTTAAAAATGTTATCTACAACTATAAGTGTAAAACTCACTTTATACTAAATATACTCAAGGGGTATGTGCCTATACATATAACAGCAAATAATAACTTTATACTCTAAATACTCTAAACACCTCATATTTAATTCATCTAAGTCACCTTAAAAGGCTTCTTAGTTTTAAAATGCATACTATAGAGTGTATTTCCTTTAAACCTGGTGGGCTACACGAATCTAGTCTAAGCTGCCAGATTAACTCTTGTTTTTCCAAAAGTAACTTAATACAACCACCTCTAGGAATATTATTACTTGTTTGTGGTGTTACTTGTCCTATCACTTTGAACTTGAAATTATGGTGGGGGTGTTCCTCACAGTGCCTTGCTAATGCGTTTTCCTTTCTCTTTTTATTGATTGCATAGTTGTGTTCATAAATTCTGTCTCGTAGTCTACGGTCAGTTTTGCCCATGTAAAATGCTGGGCAGTACTAACACTGGGCGAATTGGACTAGGGACCTAGAATTACAGTTAAATTTATCTGTAAGATAGTAGTTCTTATCTCTTATCATGAATCCTTTACCTATTTGGATATAGTTACAGTAACTACAAGTATCACATCTATACATCCCTGCATTACCTTTTATAACCCTCATAGGTGTTCTATGATGTTTTTCATGCTCTTACCCTTTCTAAAGGTTGTGACTGGTCCATCCCCTACTTTTTTGTAAAATATCTTTGTCAGTGCTGAATAGGTGCCAATTTTTTCTTATAATTTTTAATATTTCATTTGCTTCAAGGTTAAATGTTAACACAAAGGTGCAACCAAAAGGGCTATTATCACTACCATCATCTGGGTGGATCTCACTGTCATCGATCAATAAATGTTATATGTTATTTGTTCTCTCATCTGTGTCAATGGTCCTGGTCTCCTTGTTCAGAATTGCCTTGTATATTCCATTATTTCTTTTCAATTTGCCTCTAAGATGATATTAGCCACTAAATTCAAAGGATACCCCCTACGGAGAAACATTCTCTTAAGGTTTTCACATTCTACTCTAAAATCTGTATCCCTAGTAATCATTCGTGCTGCTCGCACCACCTGTCCTTTTACTACAGATTTTTTCTGGTGGAAGGGGTGCGAGCTAATGAAATACAGGAATGAGTTCGAGTAGGTATTTTTTCTAAATATCTGGGCTGTGTATCTGTTTTCTTTAAGGTCTTTGGATAATTCAATATCTAAATATGTTATTATTTCTTCTTGGAAGTCACTAGTGAATTTTAAAAAGCTAGTGGTACAATTAAAGTATTCAACAATAGTACTTGCCTCCGATCTATCTCCCTTAATAATCAGGAAAATATCATCCAAAAATCTGCTGTGAAATGTAAATTTTTCTTTGTGTATACTGTTGAACACAAAATTATGTTCCCAAAATGCCATCACTAAGTTCGAAAAACTTGCCCCACATGGGGACCCCATAGCTACCCCGATATTTTGTAAGTACAAATTGTCATCAAAGCTGACAAAATTGTTTTTCAGGACTATTCCCAGTAGTTCTTCTATTAGTTTTTGTTCTATCTCTGGGGTACCCTTTAACCTTAGCAGTTCGATTACCCATTCTGTGCCCAAGTCCTGTGGGATAGATGAATATAGATCGCAAACATCCACTGTTAAAAAATTACATTCCTTATCAAACCCTAGTCGGTTTATTTGTTCAAGGAATGTCCATGAATCTTTACAGATTTGTCCTTCTTTACTCACATATGTTTTGAGTATTGAGTCTATGACCTTGGCACATGCCAATGTACTTGACTGTCTAGCATCCACCAAGGCTCTTTTTGGTGGCTCTATGGTGCCCTTGTGTACTTTTGGGACTCCGAATAAAGTGGTCAACTTGGGTGATGGCATTGACAGGAAGTTATTTATCTGGAAGTCTATTAGGCTGTCTGTGAATAAGTCACTTATATACATTTTTTTTCCTGTTGCAAGCTATGTTCAGCTCATTTAGGCTCACCTCCATATACATTTCTAATTTTAATAAGCCCCTCATTTTCTCCAAATAATGCCTTTTGGTCATTGCTACCAGGCCTCCCCCTTATTGGGTTTCATGATACATATTGGGAGGTTCCTAAACTCTGATAGTAAAATTTCTTCATTAGGGGTCATATTACTATTATTGGTCTTTTTAGGTCTATTGTTGAATAAATGTTTAAACTCTAATTCACACATATAGTCAAAAACATTTATCAATGGGTGAATTGGTGGATTAAAAGTACTTGCAATTATAAATTCACAATTGTGGTGCCAAGTATTCCCTAGTGTTACAGCCAAGTTCAACTTTCTAACAAATAATTTAAAATCGATCAACAGTTCAGGTAGATTACCGTTATTCGAGGGTATGAAGATCAAACCCTTTGCAAACAATTCGATAAGTTCTTCGTTGATGTCATATTCTGCATAATTATAGATTTTAAAGTCACCTTTTGTACTTGCAAATACCCAGCAAGGTGGTGGTTTATAACCAAAATCTATTTGTTCACAATCTATCATTACTTCTTCTTGTTGCTCTGGGTATTGTAGTTCCTCTTGGTTTTCACAGTGATCCTACTCCACCTCCTCCCCTTTCTGCCGTGGTAGTTTTTTTGCTGCTGTTGGTATTGGTCATTAGGTTGGTTTTGTTGTTCTCGGAAGTTATCCCCATTATAGGTAACATTGCTCTCGGTGTTGTCATCTGTAAACACTTCATACCTATTGTGGGATTGACCTGACGTGGGTACCCATTCATCTCCTTGTCTATCCTCCACGTGACTACCAGTCACCTCTGTTGGTTGCCAATTACCACCAGTGGTGTTCCTAGACAGCGAGGTGGGTGGTTTAGGATAAGCATTGCCTTCCGCATAAGCCTTAGCATCTCTTTGTAATTTTTTAGTTTTAACTTCCTTTAATTTCTCTACTTGTTGTGAGATACTGGTGAAAGTTCTACTGTAGTCAAACTGGTATCTCTCAAATGCTACATCTGTTTTAATAGTTTTATCAAGGTCTGTTGCTTCATTAATTAACTTGTCTATTAGGATTTGGTAGTATTTTGACATAAGTCTAAGTAGATCCAGCCCTTGATTATTAAAAAGTTCGATTAGCTCGTTATAAAAGTCTGAACCCACTTCCAGTCCAGTAGGGTATTGCCAAAACCTAAGTCCTTTTGGCACTAGCTTGGCTTTAATGCATGCTTCAAAATAGTTAATTTTCAATTGCAATTTTTTAACCTTAAATAATTTAGCATAAAATATTTTTAAATCTGTACTAATATTATTGACGTTACCTCCAGCCGAATCTCCAGGAATATCGTTCCTATGTTGGCCGCCGATAATCGGTTGTTCGTTAAGCCAACTAAGAATGTCCTGTGACTCAGTAAGCCCCGAGGTAGTTTGTCTCCATGGTAATAAATCCATCGATCTATTGTTAGTCATAGGGTTCCTTGTAGCGTTAGTTCCTGCAGCCATAGTTTGTTGCTCACCCTCTATAAATTGGTTAAATGCCGTATTCTCCAAGCTATTTTTGTTGCTAGTTTTGTTGTTCTTGTTATTATCCATACCCCTCGTTCCACCAGTTGGACAGTCAATATCCTGTCTCGAGGGTTGAGAAAGCTGCTCAACTTTCACAGTTAGTCTCTCCAGACGTTCGTTCATCACTTCCAGTAATTGGGTTAAATTTCCCATTTCTGTACAATCTCGTATGGGAGATGCAGCTGTGCTACTCAGATTTCCTGTTGCCATTAAACTAGGTAAATTAAAAGACAAGCTAAACCAACCAATTTAAAATCAGCAAACAGCTTCAGGTAATCCACAAATCACAGCAGGTGTTTTAAAACACTTGTTTAATGTGAGAAACGAACCTTGGACACACCATAAACTTTAACGCACTTCCAATTCCCTGTTAGCTTTACAGCGTTTTCGTTTGTATGAAATACAAACTTCTTCAGAAACAAGTCCTTCCTATTCCTTGCTAATTTAAAACTTTACCTATTACATCACATGACTACTTTAAGTTGATTAATTAGTTAATTCCTTCTTAAAGTGTCTTTCCTGTTTATACCATATTAGTTATTATACGGTCAAGTTGATCTTGTGAATGTGTAAAATACATAAACCACATAAAATAAAACAATTCATACAGGTTACTAAACTAAAAATTTAGATACCACTAAACCAACTAATAACTGTATATAAACACAGGTTTGTGTTACTATAACCTGTAAAATTCAATGCATTTTAATACCTATATAAAAAATGTTAAAAATGTTATCTACAACTATAAGTGTAAAAATCTCTTTATACTAAATATACTCAAGGGGTATGTGCCTATACATATAACAGCAAATAATAACTTTATACTCTAAATACTCTAAATGCCTCATATTTAATTCATCTAAGTCACCTTAAAAGGCTTCTTAGTTTTAAAATGCATACTATAGAGTGTATTTCCTTTAAACCTGGTGGGCTACACAAATCTAGTCTAAGCTGCCAGATTAACTCTTGTTTTTCCAAAAGTAACTTAATACAACCACCTCTAGGGATGTTACTACTTGTTTGTGGTGTTACTTGTCCCATCACTTTGAACTTGAAATTATGGTGGGGGTGTTCCACACAGTGCCTTGCTAATGCATTTTCCTGTCTCTTTTTATTGATTGCATAGTTGTGTTCATAAATTCTGTCTCGTAGTCTACGGTCAGTTTTGCCCACATAAAATGCTGAGCAGTACTGACACTAGGCCAAATAGACTACAGACCTAGAATTACAGTTAAATTTATCCGTAAGATAGTAGTTCTTATCTCTTATCATGAATTTTTTACCTATTTGGGTGCGTTTACACTAACTGCAAGTATCGCACCTATACATCCCTGCATTACCTTTTATAACCATCATAGGTGTTTCTATGATGTTTTTCATGCTCTTACCCTTTCTAAAGGTTGTGACTGGTCCATCCCCTACTTTTTGTAAAATATCTTTGTCAGTGGTGAATAGGTACCAATTTTATCTTATAATTTTTAATATTTAATTTGCTTCAAGGTTAAACGTTAACACAAAGGTGCATCCAAAAGGGCTATTATCACTACCATCATCTAGGTGGATCTCACTGTCATCGATCAATAAATGTTGTATGTTATTTGTTCTCTTATCTGTGTCAATGGTCCTGATCTCCTTGTTCAGAATTGGCTTGTATATTCCATTATTTCTTTTCAATTGTACCTCTAAGATGATATTAGCCACTAAATTCAAAGGATACCCCCTACGGAGAAACACTCTCTTAAGGTTTTCACATTCCACTCTAAAATCTGTATTCCTAGTAATCATTTGTGCTGCTCGCACTACCTGTCCTTTTACTACAGATTTTTTCTGGTGGAAGGGGTGCGAGCTAATGAAATGCAGTAATGAGTTTGACTAGGTATTTTTTCTAAATATCTTGGCTGTGTATCAGTTTTCTTTAAGGTCTTTGGATAATTCAATATCTAAATATGTTATTATTTCTTCTTGGAAGTCACTAGTGAATTTTAGAAAGCTAGTGGTACAATTAAAGTATTCAACAATAGTACTTGCCTCCGATCTATCTCCCTTAATAATCAGGAAAATATCATCCAAAAATCTGCTGTGAAATGTAAATTTTTCTTTGTGTATACTGTTGAACACAAAATTATGTTCCCAAAATGCCATCACTAAGTTCGAAAAACTTGCCCCACATGGGGACCCCATAGCTACCCCAGTTATTTGTAAGTACAAATTGTCATCAAAGCTGACAAAATTGTTTTTCAGGACTATTCCCAGTAGTTCTTCTACTAGTCTTTGTTCTATCTCTGGGGCACCCTTTAACCTTAACAGTTCGATTACCCATTCTGTGCCCAGGTCCTCTGGGATAGATGAATACAGATCGCAAACATTCACTGTTAAAAAATGACATTCCTTATCAAACCCTAGTCGGCTTATTTGTTCAAGGAATGTCCATGAATCTTTACAGATTTGTCCTTCTTTACTCACATATTTTTTGAGTATTGAGTCTATGACCTTGGCACATGGGTATGTAATCGACTGTCTAGCATCCACCAAGACTCTCATTGCTGGATCTATGGTGCCCTTATGTACTTTTGGGACTCTGAATAAAGTGGGCAACTTGGGTGATGGCATTGACAGGAAGTTATTTCTCTGGACATCTATTAGGCTGTCTATAAATAAGTCACTTATATACATTTTTATCCTATTGCAAGCTATGTTCATCTCATTTAGGCTCACCTCCATATAAGTTATAATTCTAATAAGCCCCTCATTTTCTCCAAATAATGCCTTTTGTTCATTACTACCAGGCCTCCCCCCATATCGGGTTTCATGATACGTATTGGGTTGATCATTAACATTGCTCATCTAATTCTGTGTTTTTGTCATTTTTCAAACTTAAAACAAATAGCCAGCTTTTGCCAGCCATGTGAGTTGTAACTAGAACCCAGCACCCTGGTATTTTAAATTACACGAGCAGTCAGATGTCTTAGTCCTGGGATTGTTGGAAGCTTGGAAGCTTTAAAATAAAACACTTGAACTTCATTTTGCATCTAGGGCAGTACATTTAAACATAATGTAAAACACAGTACTTGTCGTAACATTTATAGAGGGTTTTGTGTTTCCTGTTTGTCCTAAATTTGACATTAAAGATATTAACTGAAGGCATTTTTATAGTTGCAGTGCTTTATAGTCTGCAATGCTTTGCAAGTGGTTTTTATGTTGTGCCTAGTTCTGAAAGGGGTCTCATTTTATTACATTCTTTACTATGTCTCTTCTAAATTTGAAGCTACAGCTATAATTGATTTGGGTTTTACGATATCAATTGTTTGTTGTTCCCCACACACCTACCCTTTTCCTGTTGTGCTTTTAAACTTGGAGGCTTTTTGAGCTGCCTGGCCCTACTGTATATCTGGCTGTGGAAGCTCTTCCCAGTTTTATCTCCTCTGCACATCTTACTGGTAACTGACAGATGAAACTGGGAAGGCCCTCCCCTTAGAATGACTATGCATTGAAGCTGCCTTAAAGAGTATGTTCCTCACTGCTGGCTTGTCTGCCTTTGAAGTGACCTGTAGCTAGTTGTTCTATTTGTTTTAAGTACCTTTTCACTTTTGGCTAACTAAACTGTGTTTTGCATTAAAAATTCAAAACCAAAGTGTGTATGCAACCAAAGCAAAACTAGGAAGAAGCAAAAGGCTCACGTAGTACCTCGGGTAACTTCAGGTGAAGAGAAAAGGTAGCTCCCTTAACTTGTGTGATAGTATTACACTGCAATACCTGTAGTAGCTGTAGTAGCACAACACCCATCAAGCTGATGTATTCTGGTTTAAACACCCAGAGAGTCCAAGCACAAACTGTATTGTAGAGCAATGATGAAATAATAAACACGAAACTGCAAGTCTGATAAATAAAAAAACTTGTATTGAAGGAGCAAACTTGGTTAAGCACTTTCATCCCACTATTTGGGACCACATTAAAAGGACTGGGACTGCAATTCTAGTGGCAGTAGAAAAGTAGCCTGATCTGTCTGAGTTGGGATACAGAAAGGCAGGCTTAAGTGAGATTTACTTGTTGTAGCTAATTATTTGATTTGTTTCTGATACCTTTTTACTTTTGCCTAAACAAAGTGTGTTTTTACATTAAGAAGATCAGGTCTACAATTATAGTGGCAGTAGAAAAGTAGTCTGGACTATCTGAGTTGTGAAATAGTTGGGGAGGCTTAAAGTGACAATTACTTGTTGTAGTTAGTTGCATCTTTTCACTTTTAGCCAACTAAAGTGTGTTTTACATTAAGAAGACTAGGACTATAATTCTGGTGGCAGTAGAAAAGTAGCCTAGTCTGTCCGAGCTGGGAAACACAAAGGGAGGCTTAATGCGAGATTGCTTCATCAGCCAGAGGGCTTTTAATTAGATTAGTCACTTTTCTTTGAGTCTATAAATTTAGTGTGTTTGCTCAGCTCTTGGATCATTTCATAGGAAAAAAGAATCTCTGGTTGATAAAGTGCACTACCAAGCACAAAACAAAATCAAATTAATAAAAACTGGGTGCACACCACAAAAATGCTAAAACAAAGGTAAGTGCTTTCACTATCATTCAGGTAGCTTTATCAGACCTAATTAAAGCAGCTATTACTTCACTTAAATACAAACAGCAATCAAAAACCCAAAAATACACCACCCATTTCTTAAAGTTATAGTGACATACGTATGAAACATTGTTTCTCCACAAGCAGTTAAATAAAAGGGTCTACTTCACGTTGTTGTAAGCTGACAATATCGAGTCTGATATTATCGGCATGACAGTATTGAAAGTGAAGAACATCGTGCAAGTAAACGGAAATCTCCGTAAGGGAAGATTTCTGTTTACCTCAATGTAATGCATTCTCGGAGTTGGTATACTTAAGTAGGGGGGTGTAGGGGTGCAGGGGGGCTTGCCCCCTGCCTACACCATTTATCTTTTTTTAATTTTTTGATGTTTTACTTAATCGATCAATAAAGTTCGACCTTTATTGATTCGATTAAGTAAACTTTCGATAATGTGATATAGACGCAAATAAAAATGTACATTGTAATCATAAAAAATGAAATAAATAAATGCATACAAAAGTTATAAAAACAGTCTTACTTCAATGTTATAGAAACATTGTGAAGGGTCAAGCGATGAGAATAATGAGATTACATAACGATAAGGATATGAAGGTTGCTTTGTATGAGTTAAGGACTAGTTTTTTAAAAATAGGATATAAAGAGAGTGAGATGGATGCTCTGATTACTGAATCCCTAGAAGAATGAGGTACTAGAGGATGTAATAATGCCCAGAGTGACGGACAGAGGACACATAGAAATAATGTGGCTAGGCTAACACTGACGTATACCAGCAATGTCAATAAGATTTGTGACATTGTTAAAAAGAATTGGGGCATACTAAGTATGGATGTGAAATTTACAGGATTGGTCAGCAGTGACCCTGACTTTAGCTTCAGGAACAGCAAGTCACTAAAGAGACAATTATTCTGTAAGAGTGCTAGCAAAGGCTATACACCACTGTCACATAGACAGGGGACTTTTTCATGTAGACATTGCAAAGCCTGTAAGTTTATACATATGGGCAATCATTTTGAGCATCCACTGAAAGGGTTTGTCATAGAGACATATGCCGATTGAAGTAAGACTGTTTTTATAACTTTTGTATGTATTTATTTATTTCATTTTTATGATTACAGTATACATTTTTTTTTTAACTGCTTGTGGAGAAACAATGTTTCATATGTATGGTCACTACAATTTTAACAAATGGGTGGTGTACTTTTGGGTTTTTGATTGCTGATTGTATTTAAGTGAAGGAACAGCTGCCTTAATTATGTCTGATGAAGATACTTGGATGGTAGTGAAAGCACTTATCTTTGTTTTAGCATTTTTGGTTTATTAAAGTTCATAGGTTCATAGGTTCATACTAGGCTATCTGCCCTAGGGCATTTATAAGCCTAGCCAGAGTGTGTTTGGCTTTCACCACCCATTTTAAATTAATTTTGCTATGCCCTTTTTCGAGGTTAGTATACTGTGCCTCTATCTAACAGTGACACAGAAGTGATACCCGGGGTAAACCTAGGATCTCCCATCCACTCATCAAGATTCCTCTTGAAGAGAGTCAATGAGGGACTCTGCCTAACCTGGACTGGGATTTTATTCCAGAGTGAAGGGAGCCTCTGGGTTATGAATCTGTCCCTCCAGCATGTCCTATTTATTTCAGTGCTGAGGTTCAAGTCTCTTGAGCGCGTAGCTCGATGGGATTTGAATTTTCTGAGGTGCAGCATGTCCATTAATTCCGGGTTGGACATGGCTTTATACATACCTTACGTCTTTTACTATGGTGTGCACCCAGTTCTTGTCTCATTTCCACAGAGTTTAAATGCATGTTGTTCATGCCTGTGTTCTCAGAGTGTTTGGCTTGTATCTGGTACCATCCAAGCTCAAATGAGTGGTTCAAATTGAAATTGTACTTCTCTAAACTATTTCTAAAGACTGCTGCTGTACTTTTAAATTGTTTTATTGCATTTTTCTGCATTTCATCACTGTAAGGTGTATTTACTTTTCCTTCATCTAGCTGCTGCTAGTGTGCTTTGAAATTGCTTTAAAGTATGTGTTCTTTATTGTTGTCTTATCTCCCTTAGAATCACCTTGACAGTGTTTGTTTTAACATGTTGTTTGATTTGTTTCTGGTACCCTTTCACTTTTGGCCAATTAAAGTATGTTTTAACATTAAGAAGAATGAAACTGCAATTCTAGCGGCGGTGGAAAAGTAGCATGGTCTGTCCAGTTTGGGAAACACACAGGTAGGTTTCAAGTGAGAACATTTCATTGGCTTAAGGGAGTAGTGAGAACATTTCATTGGCTTAAGGGAGTAGTGAGAACATTTCATTGGCCTAAGGGCTTTTAGTTGATTTAGTCACTTTTCATTAAGTCTATAAATTCTGCTACTTGTTGCACAATAGCTTTATTACAAAGTGGTTCAACATACAGTTATTTATTCATTTTTAATATACAAATGAAAATGAGTTCATTTATACTTATTATATATATATATATATATATATATATATATATATATATATATATGTTTTTAAAACAATATAGTCCCTGATTCATTTGTATGGTATACTGAATCAATTAATTTATATCCAATTAAGAAATATGGTGTTGTTTAAACAGCTGTGTAGTGACAGGGTTCTTGATTCTGATAAAGTCTTCTGTATGAAGATGAAAGCATTAAATCCTACTGTGTGAAATCCTATTGTGTGATACTGCTGTTTTTTATTGTGTGTTGGGAGCTATTAAAGACTTACAAATTGCACTGTTGTGTGCCTCAGTCTATATCAACAACAAACTCACCTCAAGACTAGTCAAACAGGATGATGCAATTGAGCTTCTGCATGTTTAGATTTCCACAGGAAAAGTTGTTGTGTCTTTCGGCTTTTCCCGGTTAGGGGTCACCACAGCAGAACTCCGGTCCGCTAATGATTAAGCAGTAGATTTTTACGTGACAAGTTGCCAGCCCTGATACACAACCTTCAACGAAGGTACGCCCATTCATGCATGTCTCCACACAGAAAACGCTTTAGCTGAGAATCGAACAGGACAACGTCTTACTGTGAGGCGACAAAGCTGCTGCAGCACCACCACTGCAGTTCCAGATTTCCATAGGAAATGTCCCATATCAAATCATCCTCTATGACTCAAGTAACCCATAGCTCATACTTGGACTTACTGGAGGTCCTTGCCAGTCAACCCAATACCAAATTTATGAGTGACTTCAACTATCCCACCATAAAATGGGATAATTACACAACCATTCCAAAATGGACAAAACCTCACGAAACCAAACTAATAAACCAAAAAAGGTGAGGAATCGCTAGGTTGACCCAAGTGAACTGTGAAGCAGCCAGGGCATTAAAAATGAATAAAACAGATGTATAAAAAAATCAAAATGTTATTATATTTGTACTTGGTTCTTTCGTCCTTACATCATCTGGACTTCATCAGAACTAAATCAATACACACAACTACCAGCCCTTAAATAAGTCCAACATTCTATCAATTAAACAGTTACCTTAAATAATATACTTAAAGTGCACTATACCTTAAAAAAGTATTAAATGTACTTAAATTGTTTTGTAAAATATCAATGGCATATAATTATTCACACAATCTTCCCCTTGAAAATAGTTGCAATGCAATGTTAATTTAAAAATGACTGCAATTGTCTGTAGTATTGATGGTCTTAGCTTAAGAGCACTACTTTTTGAGAAAGTATCATTCGGTCCTGGATATAAACTGGCATTTAGTCTAGTCTGCCACATTAACTCTCTGTATTGAAGTCTCAGTTCCAAGAACCACCCATGGGATTAATTGCCACTTTTTCTAATACAAAAAAAATAAAACCTCATGTTATGCTTACATTTCAACTTACATTTAAAAAGTGTATTGTACATATTACATTTAGTGACAACATAGTAATGTTTGTAAATCTGCTTCCTGAGTGACCGCTCAGTCTTGCCAACATAGTAGGCATGGCATGAGTCAAAGAAAGCTAAATACATTACCTCCTGACTATTACAATCATAATGGCCAGTAATTTTAAAGTCAGAATCAATGCACTTATGGTTTATGTTCTGCCCTCCATGTATATGCTTACAATAACTGTGAGCTCCACATTTTTTCATACCCTTACTAAATTTGTTAGATGATGGTTTCCCTTGTCTGAACTCTAACCTCTCTTTTAGGTTAAATTGCTGCTTATGAGTAAATCTTGGTTTATCACCTAATAGCTTATTACAACCATCATCATATATAACACATTTCTTCTAATTGTTCATTAATATTTGTTTAAGCTGATTACTGTCAGATATGGCACAGGAAGTCAGGAGGCTGGTCATTATTGGAGTGCATCAGGGCTCTCTGCTGTGTCCACCCCTTTTTGGCATCTACTTCTCAGAATTTAAGACCAATGTCAAGGTCCTCTGGCTGACCAAGTTTGCAGATAATTGAGAACAAGGAGCAGTCATAGAATTCCCTAACATCCTACTATGCCAAAGCCATGGCTTAAAACTAAATGCAAGCAAATGTATAATAGTACCCTCTGGGAAGTCAGCCACCCTAGGCAATTATCTCATCTGTAGCATAACCCTAAGAGTAGAATCAGTAGTCAGGGATTTGGGTACTTGGGTAGATAGTTACTTGGCTTAAAACAAAAATGTATCTAAGGTAGTTAGGAAATCATTCTATGTTGCTCAACTTTTAAGCAAAGGCATGGCATATAGGTCCAAGAAAGTCATGATTAAACTGTATTCAGCCCTCATTAGGCCCAGCATTATGTACAACCTGACCAGGCACATACAATAACTAGAATGCCCACAGAGGATCGTCAGGAAAAGAACAGAAGATATAAGCATCATGTACTGTATGACCTATGCAGATCTCATAAAAGCCCTATCTGTACACTCTATTTTCTACTGACTTTTGAGGGGTGGTGTTTGCCTGGTATATAGAAGGCATCCTTGGATCCCACTCTAAAGGACCTTTTGTAGATCCACAAAATGAATAGAATCAGAATTATTTAATCTAAGGATTTAAAATTTGCTTGTGACGTAAATATGATATGTTGGAGGGACAGGTATATGTTTCATAGAATTCCCCATCTCTGGAGCAGGTTCCCCATCTATGTGAAGCAGAGCTCTTCCCTAACCCAATGCTTGAGAAACCTGGACCAATGGGTTGGAAATCAGAATTACAACTCAGGTCTTGCACCTGTGACTCTAATGGACATAGGCAGCCTGTAAATCTTGCAGTAACTTACATATACCCCTTAAAATAAATGCTAACACGCATACACTTGCTGGATACAATTGGGATGCTTGCCTAGGCTTATAAAGGCCCCAAAGGCCATTAGCCTGGGATACACCTATGAACCTATGAACAATAGAGGAGGGGGTATGAGACACACTAGTACTAGAAGTAAAAAATGTGATAGCAGACAGAATAGGTGTGGTACATAAAAGTAACACAATACATGGACCATAACCAGTTTTGGTATCAGCAGAATTTAATCACTGTAGCTATACTATAATGCAATTTTCCCGTAAAAACAATTCATACAATCATGCTATTAAGTATTTCACTAGCAAGCTCAATCACAAAAGCAGACCAAAAGAAGGTATCAGTGAGGCACATTGCAGATGATTGTTACATATTGTTACATATTTACTGAGTAGAGGCAAAAAAATACAAACCAAAGAGGATTTAAACCCAGTATCCTCAGCACTGACATTCTAGCCAAGTTTTTCACTTACAAGCTAAGCCACAGAAGGTGCCACAACAAAACTGCCAAGCATATATAGCAGGTGACTGTTATGCATTTACAGAGTAGAAGCAAAATAAACAAAAAATCATGCAACTGTGAGTGGATTTAAATCAACTATCCAGTGGAATTCAAGTAAGCATGTCACCTACACGCTGAGCCATAGAAACAGTAACACTGAATGTGTGAGCATTACTGCATTATGTAATTGCAAACTGCCTAGCAAGGATAGCTTATTTACACAACTTATGGATATACTTAGTAAATAACAGTGACTGAACATAATTGCTGCTATACAATGAGCAGTGACATTCTTAGTTAGTTGTACACAGGCCTCAACTGTGTTCATCATGACCCACTGCACACAGTATAACTGCAAAAGATAAGTGATTTAAAACCTCTCTATGGGCATGTGTGTGGTGTGTTCATCTATTTTTTGTTTACCAGATTTATGGTTGGAAATGAGAGTATATAGGAAACAGATGAAACGTGGAAGGAAGCAGACAGAAAAACAGAAGGTGAGAATAGAACAAAAGGTGAGATAAAAGGGAATGAGCAGGGTGGAGGTTAGATTGGAGGAAAATACGAGAACTCATTTTATATCTAGGAAGACATGGGTTAGCTAGGGAAGGAAGGGAAGTAAGGGGAAGGTAATTATGAAGTACACTTCTTAGTGCTATTAGTATCATGTCTCACACGCATTGCCAGCCGACAAATGACAGTGACAGAAGTAAAAGCAGCTTTGTTTCTGCCTGCTGTGTATGTGCCCCAACTGCCCCCAAGTACATCTCATATCTTTGCATTGTCCCATAAATCATCACCATCATCATCAGTCCCCCTTTTCCCATTTTCTGCATGGGTTAGGGGTGTTGTGTCAACTGTCACCATCTCTCTCAATTCAATGCCACTTTCATACCTTCTTCGGCAGTCATGCCTGACTGTCACAGGCCTTCTCTCACACAATCCATCCATCTCTTTGCAGGATGCCCTCATTTCCTCTTGCCTTCTTCCTGCCTCTCCCAAATCTTCACTAGATTGCATTCTGTTTTTTCTGCACATGTGCCCAAACCACAATAATCTGTTCTCTTTGACCTTTTCTGCAAATGATCAGGATCTTAAGGCACTGTGTTCTCAGCATGAGAATGCCTGTGGATTCAATTTATACCATATAGCAGTGTTATCTTGAATGTTTTGTTTAGTTTTATGGCAAATCACTGAGAATTAGAGTCAGTCAAAAATACCAGAAGGAGAGTTTAACAATTCTTACTATTCAGAAAAATATATTGCTGAAAAAACTGTCATTCTATTAATATCTTAAGTGAATTAGAGCAATATTTAAAAACTTTCTACAGTTTTGATTCTTTGTCCCATGCACAGATAGCAAACAAATAAGCTGATAGATATTCTGCTGCTGTTACGTTTGGCAGTGCTCACTAAGGGCTTTAGGGGCTTTCAAAGCCAGAAAAACACGGTTTCTTTTTTCTGTAATCAGTAGTACATGGAGCAGCCAAAGCTCCATGCACTACAAAGAACTGTGATTGGGTCTCTGATCATAACCTTTTATTATGTGTTATTGACATGTATGCCAAAGATTTACCTCTTGTGCTTCACTTTCAAGGTTCATAGGTTCATAGGTTCATAGGTTCATACTAGGCTATCTGCCTTAGGGCATTTATAAGCCTAGCCAGAGTGTGTTTGGCTTTCGCACCCATTTTAAATTAATTTTGCTATGCCTTTTTTTGAGGTTAGTATACTGTGCCTCTGTCTAACAGTGACACAGAAGTGATAGCCGGGGTAAACCTACGCTCTCCCATCCACTCATCAAGATTCCTCTTGAAGAGAGTCAATGTGGGACTCTGCCTAACCTGGACTGGGATTTTATTCCAGAGTGAAGGGAGCCTCTGGGTTATGAATCTGTCCCTCCAGCATGTCCTATTTATTTCAGTGCTGAGGTTCAAGTCTCTCGAGCGTAGCTCGATGGGATTTGGATTTTTGAGGTGCAGCATGTCCATTAATTCCGGGTTGGACATGGCTTTATACGTCAGGCACAGATCGCCTCTGAGCAGGCGGTATGCCACTGAGGAGAGCTGGAGTTTCTTTAACCGGGCAGCATATGGCATCTGTTTGAGCCCTTTGAACCTCTTGGTGAGGTACTTTTGGGGTCTTTCCAGTTGCTGCAGGTGTCTGGTAAGGTACATCCCAAAAGGGGCATTGTACTCAATTATGGGCCTGATGAGGGATGAGTAAAGAGGCACGATGACCTCCCCTGATCTAGATGTGAATCCCTTCATGATTAGGTGGGCTATATAAAATGTTTTTCTAACCACTTTGGCCACGTGGTTGTCAAATGAGAGATTGCTATCAACTTGGGTCTCCAGGTCCCTAATGACTTCTTCTGTGCTTAATGGATTACCACCTATGTGGTAATTTGTGGGCACTTTGTTTTTGCCAAAGGGGATGACTATACACTTTTTGGCGTTTAGCTTGAGGCCATGGCTCTGGCACCAGTTGTCTGTTTCTATGAGGCCCTTTTGGAGGATGCTTGTGTCGGCTGGAGAGTTGATTATGGCGCCCAGTTTGCAGTCATCTGCGAACTTGGTCAACCACAGTCCTTCCGTGTTGGCCTGTACCGCCGAGAAATATATAACGAACAAGAGAGGTCCCAGGACTGAGCCTTGTGGGACGCCACTTGTAACTGGTTTGGAGTCTGACATGGCTCCAGCAATTCTAACCATGTGGGTTCTGTCCTTGAGCCAGTTTGCAACCCATCTAGTGACATAGGGGTTTATATTTAAGCTGGTGAGCTTATCTATAATGCCCGAGTGGGGCATTGTATCAAAGGCTTTTGCGAGGTCCAGGTAGGCTGTGTGGACCACCTTCCCCTCGTCAATGGCCTTGGTGACTGTTTCAAAGAAATCGACCAGGTTTAAGAGGCAGGATCTGCCCTTAACAAAACCAAACTGGGTAGGATCCAGTGTCTGTAGGTCCCCAATATCTTTATTTATGAGGTCCATGATGATCCTTTCCATAGCTTTGCAGACCAAGCTAGTCAGGCTTATGGGGCGATAGTTTCCAGGATCCGTTGAGGCACCACCTTTGTGGAGAGGGACCACTGTTGCTGTGCGCCACTCTTTGGGTACATATCCTGTAGTAAGGCTAAGATTGAACAGTAGTTTTATGTTTGGGTTTAGCTCTTCTTGGAGTTCATGTAGGACGCAGCCCGGGACACCATCTGGTCCCATTGATGCTGTGTTTTTTGCTTTGGAGAGGGCGGCCCTTACCTGAGCATCTGAGATGTCAGGGGGGCAGCACTCTGTTGGGAAAGATATTTGCCCTTTTGGCGGGGAGAGGGGGGAGAAGTTTGCACTGAACCTGTCAGCTAGGATGTTGGCAATGTCTGTAGGCTCAGTGTATTTTTTGTCATTTTGGACTAATGAGCATATCTGGGAATTCCCACCCAGGTTCCTAACATAACTAAAGAAAGCCTTGTGATTATCCTTAGTGTCCTGTGCAATTTTTCTCTCAAAGCTGGCCTTAGACGATTTTATGAGTGCCCGTAGTTTTTTGCTAATACTGATCAGAGATGCCTTCCCTTTTTGGGATTTTGCTCTATCATGTAGTAGCTTCCTCCTTCTATTGTATAGTTTGTTTATGGCTGGGGTCCACCAGACAGGACGTCTGCCTTTGGAGGATTGGGTCTTGGTTTTATTTGGGATTGCATGATCCATGCATTCCTGAAGGTGTTCATAGAATGCGTTTATAAAGGATTCTGCGGTCTGGGCCATATTTTCCACAGGCCAGGGGACTTTGAAGGATTTCGCCTCGGTTTTAAGGCGTGTGAAATTTGCTTTAGAGAAGTTTTTCACTGTGGTTTTCTGGGCAGGGGGTGGGGTCGGGATGTGAATATCCAGTGAGATTAGTTTATGGTCTGATCTTACCAGTGAGGGATACACTTCTGGTCTGGAGCATAGTGTCCCCATGTTGGTGATGATCAGGTCCAGTATGTTTTCCCCTCTTGTGGGAGTGGTAACAAGTTGTTCCATAGCATTTGAGTTTATAAATTCTAGGAACCTTTGGGCTAGGGTGTTGGAGCTAGAGTAATGCTCCCAGTCTATGTTTGGGTAGTTGAAGTCGCCCAATATAATGGTGTTTGGAGAGACCTTCATATTTTCCAGTATTCTCAGGAAGGCCAAGTGGGGTTCCTGTGTTTGGGAGGGTGGTCTGTAGTAGGTTATAAACTGGAAGGCAGTTTTACCCACAGTTAGTTGCACATGGATAGTCTCTGATGCTTCGTGCTGTGCCACCAACCTGGAGGTGTGGGTATCTTTGACGAATATTGATACGCCCCCTCCTTTTGTGGTTCGGTCCAAGTTTTGGGGCCGAAAAGCATGGTATGAGGTATAACCTGGTAGTGCTGGGGTGCTCTCGGGAGCCTTGAACCAGGTTTCTGTTACTGCACAGATATCGATGTTCTCCATGCTAAGGAGAGTTTCGAGTGCGTGCATCTTGAGGTTTAGACTTCTGGCGTTGAGTAGCATTACTCTTAGTTTCTTATCCCTTGTGATACCTATGGAGGTGGGTTTGTCTTTTGAGCCTTGCCTAAAAAGGCACTATGGGGGTAGCAAGAGCCTTTGCCAATATCCGAAAGCCCAGGGGTGACAGGTGCAAGCCGTCCCTAGCGAAGCATCGTGGCTTGTCGAGCATGTCATCCCAGGCTGACAGGCATTGGATCCCCTTTGAATGACACCAACACTTAAGCCAATTGTTGAAATTGATCATCTTGTCTTCATATTGTGGCATCATTCTTGGTGAGGGTAAGATACTACTCAAGGTCAGAGTCATACCGGCCTGGGCTACATGCTCAGAGAGCTCCTCTATGTCTCTTTTCATGTAGTCCAGGGAGGTACGTCTCAGGTCATTCACACCAGCATGGACAATGACTGAGTCATATTTGTACTTGCCTTGGAGTGACCTGAGTGCTTGTGTTATGTGGCGGATCCTAGCGCCCGACAGGCAGCTCACCGTGACCTTCTCCTTGTTCAGCCTGGTGAGCGGGACGTCAGTGTGCCTGACGATAGAGTCACCTATTACAAGTGTATCAGGTGTGTTGTTTAGCCTTAAGGGCTGTGACTATTCGGCACACTGGCTTTGTGAGCTATGTGTTGCACGTGTTTTGTTTTGGGGTAGCGGTTGCTTGGGTGTCTGCTTTGGAGGTCTCTGCTGCTTAGGCAGATTTTTATTTAGAGCCTCCGAGTATGTTTTTGTGTGTTTATGTGTTTGGTTTGTTGTCGTGGTAGGTCTATGTGAGACTGGAATTGTAATGAGTGTGGTTTCCTTCTCCTCCTGACTGGTTACGCCAGTACTGAGTTGAGAGAGCTTAGCCTCCAGTTTGGCTATATGGTTGCATCTCTCACATGTGTTGGAATTTGTTGGGAGGAGGAGAGGGTTGTCTGTGTACATGAGGCAGTTGTAACATTGCCTCAAGATTCCCAGATTCACCAGCTGGACCGGACCGGAGATTGACAACTGACCTTTGGACATGCTAGAATAGTATTGGGAATTCCTTTATAATTGAAAAAAGGGCCAATGGGGAACAAGGTACTCAAGGGGAGTTTGTGAGGGTGTAGTGCTTTTAATTTTTTAGAGCTGACTTATATAATTGCTTTAGTGAGCAAGTGCCAGGTAACTTAAATGCAATGTGTTACAGGTAACTTAAATGCAAAAACGACAAACAGTAACTTTCTTTCAAGTGAAACAAGGAAATAAGTACAGTAAGCAATGCAGATATCACTAGGGATCCACAGAAGTGCTAAAAGGCCGCGTTTTAGGTGGAATTAGTGTTTCAGGGAAATAAACAAACAACAAGCATACAAATAAAGCTAGATTCAGCAGGCCTGGATCTAGTCTATGCTACAGCAAACATGGTGTACCAATTTCAGTAAGAAACAGTTAGAATATGCAGGCACTATAAGCCTCTAACCAGAAATTCCCCTGCTCAGAAGGGCAGAGTCCAGCCTCTCCTCCCACAAGAGTGCAGACCGCAATCCTTCTTAATGTAAAATAACTGGCCTGAAGCCCAAGTGCTTAAACCAGAACTAATACACTTTTAGAATAACAGACACTGAGCTCTCAATCAGCAGTTTCCAACTTAGAAGGATGTAAGCTACCTGTCCTGCCACCACAGTGCAGGCCACAAACCTTCCTAATGTAAAACAACTGGTCTGAAGCCCAAGTGCTTAATCCAAAAGACTTAGAAATGATAGCTACACTTTAATCAAGTTACTACCAGCAGTAATAAATACAACTGAATACTTTAAAGAATGCCTGGATTAGTGCTCAAGTTATACAAACAAAGCTAGATTCAGCAGGCCTGGATCAAGTCTATGCTACAGCAAACGAGGTGTACCAATTTTAGTAAGAAGCAGTTCAAATATGCAGGCACTATAAGCTTTAACCAGAAATTCCCAGCTCAGAAGGACAGAGTCCAGCCTCTCCTCCCACAAGAGTGCAGAACACAAACCCACTTAATGTAAAATAACTGGCCTCAAGCCCAAGTGCTTAAACCAGAATTAATACACTTTTAGAATAACAGACACTGAGCCCTCAATCAGCAGTTCCCAACTTAGAAGGATGTAAGCTACCTGTTCTGCCACTACAGTGCAGACCACAAACCTTCCTAATGTAAAACTGGTCTGAAGCCCAGGTGCTTAAACTAAAAGGCTTACAATGAGTTATACCAAGCAGTAATAAATACAATTGAGTACTTTTAAGATGACGCAAAAGCAAAATAAAGTAGGAAAAAACACAAATACAGTAAAAGCAGATACATTTTTTTTTTTTTTTTTTTTTTTTGGAAAGAGAGAAAGGAAAGAGAGAAAAGAGTAGCAGAAACTAAGCTGATTGGCCTTCTCAAATGCTCTCCCTGTACTGGGTAGAATGAGGTAATGACACTAGACTGGGAGGAGGGTCCCAGATCAAATTTACACTAGGTGCGGGCAACTGCAAAGCCACCAACTATAAAAACACTATACCAACAGGGAGGGAGGGTGGGAAACAAACAGCAGAAATGTTACTCACAGCTGAAAAGCAGCAGTGAGCCTTTAAATGAAAGTTTTAAACAGCTAAAGGAGCCACTAGAAAAAAGAGTTTAACTGCAACAAGTTATCATAAACAAACAACCCAACAGATGCTTAATAAGAGTGGACAATTTCCAGTTAATACCTCACACACAGTGAAACTAGCTAGAAAAATACACAGTACACAAAGTGCTATAAACAACAAAGAAATAAAGAACAAAATAAACAAAAAACAGGATACTTAATGTTATATATTGTAGCTTCGAGTTTGCTGAGTGTCCTTCCTTCGATCAGCTCACTGTAAAATGGCTGTACACTCACAACTGAGCTTCTTAGGTAACAGAAAGTTGAAACCTGAGACAGCTTTTAAGAAAGAAATCTCAAAAGAACCAATGAGGTGCATAGTCTAAGCTGTAGTCCAGGAGACCTCAGTCAGCCAATGACCTCAAACAATTCTCTCTCACTGAAATGCCTGATGGCTTTGGCTAAAACAAGATGTCCCTGAATTATGTGCTCAGACACACAGCCTCCACAAACACTAGGCCCAAATACAAGCCTGAATATGGAAATGCTACAAATATCCCCACTACTTAGAACAAACTGCAGAAATGTTACTCACAGCTGAAAAGCAGCAGTGAGCCTTTAAATGAAAGTTTTAAACAGCTAAAGGAGCCACTAGAAAAAAGAGTTTAACTGCAACAAGTTATCATAAACAAACAACCCAACAGATGCTTAATAAGAGTGGACAATTTCCAGTTAATACCTCACACACAGTGAAACTAGCTAGAAAAATACACAGTACACAAAGTGCTATAAACAACAAAGAAATAAAGAACAAAATAAACAAAAAACAGGATACTTAATGTTATATATTGTAGCTTCGAGTTTGCTGAGTGTCCTTCCTTCGATCAGCTCACTGTAAAATGGCTGAACACTCACAACTGAGCTTCTTAGGTAACAGAAAGTTGAAATCTGAGACAGCTTTTAAGAAAGAAATCTCAAAAGAACCAATGAGGTGCATAGTCTAAGCTGTAGTCCAGGAGACCTCAGTCAGCCAATGACCTCAAACAATTCTCTCTCACTGAAATGCCTGACGGCTTTGGCTAAAACAAGATGTCCCTGAATTATGTGCTCAGACACACAGCCTCCACAAACACTAGGCCCAAATACAAGCCTGAATATGGAAATGCTACAAATATCCCCACTACTTAGAACAAACAGCAGAAATGTTACTCACAGCTGAAAAGCAGCAGTGAGCCTTTAAATGAAAGTTTTAAACAGCTAAAGGAGCCACTAGAAAAAAGAGTTTAACTGCAACAAGTTATCATAAACAAACAACCCAACAGATGCTTAATAAGAGTGGACAATTTCCGGTTAATACCTCACACACAGTGAAACTAGCTAGAAAAAATACACAGTACACAAAGTGCTATAAACAACAAAGAAATAAAGAACAAAATAAACAAAAAACAGGATACTTAATGTTATATATTGTAGCTTCGAGTTTGCTGAGTGTCCTTCCTTCGATCAGCTCACTGTAAAATGGCTGAACACTCACAACTGAGCTTCTTAGTTAACAGAAAGTTGAAACCTGAGACAGCTTTTAAGAAAGAACTCTCAAAAGAACCAATGAGGTGCATAGTCTAAGCTGTAGTCCAGGAGACCTCAGTCAGACAATGACCTCAAACAATTCTCTCTCACTGAAATGCCTGATGGCTTTGGCTAAAACAAGATGTCCCTGAATTATGTGCTCAGACACACAGCCTCCACAAACACTAGGCCCAAATACAAGCCTGAATATGGAAATGCTACAAATATCCCCACTACTTAGAACAAACTGCAGAAATGTTACTCACAGCTGAAAAGCAGCAGTGAGCCTTTAAATGAAAGTTTTAAACAGCTAAAGGAGCCACTAGAAAAAAGAGTTTAACTGCAACAAGTTATCATAAACAAACAACCCAACAGATGCTTAATAAGAGTGGACAATTTCCAGTTAATACCTCACACACAGTGAAACTAGCTAGAAAAATACACAGTACACAAAGTGCTATAAACAACAAAGAAATAAAGAACAAAATAAACAAAAACAGGATACTTAATGTTATATATTGTAGCTCCGTGTTTGCTGAGTGTCCTTCCTTCGATCAGCTCACTGTAAAATGGCTGAACACTCACAACTGAGCTTCTTAGGTAACAGAAAGTTGAAACCTGAGACAGCTTTTAAGAATGAAATCTCAAAAGAACCAATGAGGTGCTTAGTCTAAGCTGTAGTCCAGGAGACCTCAGTCAGCCAGTGACCTCAAACAATTCTCTCTCACTGAAATGCCTGATGGCTTTGGCTAAAACAAGATGTCCCTGAATTATGTGCTCAGACACACAGCCTCCACAAACACTAGGCCCAAATACAAGCCTGAATATGGAAATAATACAAATATCCCCACTACTTAGAACAAAATGCAGAAATGTTACTCACAGCTGAAAAGCAGCAGTGAGCATTTAAATGAAAGTTTTAAACAGCTAAAGGAGCCACTAGAAAAAAGAGCTTAACTGCAACAAGTTATCATAAACAAACAACCCAACAGATGCTTAATAAAAGTGGACAATTTCCAGTTAATACCTCACACACAGTGAACCTAGCTAGAAAAAATACACAGTACACAAAGTGCTATAATTAACAAAGAAATAAAGAACAAAATAAACAAAAAACAGGATACTTAATGTTATATATTATAGCTCCGAGTTTGCTGAGTGTCCTTCCTTCGATCAGCTTAGTATCCATGGCTCGAACACATACCGCATTTATGGTCAGAGTGGAGACCTAATCATAATCCTCTAGGCTGGCCCAAAAATACTCATGAATTTAACAAGCCTGTTACTATATATAAATGCATGTTGGGCCTGAACTAACAGCCATCCTCATATGCAGCCAGACTGATAAAGGATTAATGTAATAAGCTATTCAGACAGAATAACAGGCCAGTAGTCAGAAATGAATACTGATGTATGAGACTAATTTACATATACAAAAGAAACATGCTTCTTAGACATACATATCTCTCTCATGGGTGATAAGCAACAAAAATAAATGCTATTTTATAATGGAACATGACCACACAACTAATAATGCTGATTTTACAAATCTGGCCCATGTAATGCAACAGTTTTACTAAAGGCACAGACAAATAAACTTGAAATATTTTTCAAGATAACATAACTGTAGGGTAGGAATTGAATCTACAGGCATTCTCATGCTGAGAACACATAGCCTTAACATCCTGACCAACTTGTCCACCTAAACAACAGGATGTATGCATACGCACATTAATAACATTGAATGGTCATAGTACTACCTTTGAGCAATGGCAGTAAGGTCAGATATGTCTCTGTTGTATGAAAGTTATACATTTTTGGAATGAATCCATATTACTGTTAATATTAAAAACAAAACATGATAACGCATGTATACTCACCCTGGCACTATGTGAGGCACTCCAGTCTACTCCTCTGCAGCTGCCTGTTTCTTTTGATATCTTAATGGTCTATAGACTTAAAAAGAGCATTGTATAATATTTGTGGCTGGCATGCAGTGTCAGTTTAAAGACCTACTTAATATAACAGCTGTACTTACAGTAGGTTATCCCACTGGTCGACAAAGATTGAACTCTTGAGCTTCGACTGCCTGAATTACAACATACTGATGATTGGAATTTCTCCATGGGAAATCATTGTCAGTGAGTTGTGCTGGAAGTGACTCACGAATTCCCATTCTTCAAGTTGGTGTGGCTGTAGAGTTGTTTTATATATATATATATATATATATATATATATATATATATATATATATATATATATATATATATATATATATATATATAAGTTCAGAGGGTATGAGGGCTTGCCGCCCACATTGAGGGTGCAGGAGGTTTCTCCCCTGCAAAATCACTCAAAAACATGTTTCAGGGCAAGAAGTGTTCAGCAAATGCAGTTCAGGTATTCCAATCCTCAGTACATTTGTTTTCATCTTCTCTTTGTGGAAGCCCTACAGTACAGAAGTGGGGCCTACTGATTAATTCTTCCTCCTATAAGCATAAAGGGTCAGGATTTCATAGCTTCATGTCACTATACTGGTGATGGCATTGTTCTCTTGTGAGTGGGACACTAGTTGCACAAATAATTGCCTAACACAAACTATTCCAGGCTTCAGCTTTATATTGATACCCTTCATTACCCTCCTGCAGGAGACTCTGCCTGTTATTCTGATGGAGGAGATGGAGAAATATTTTTGTCTTGCATCTCTAACATGACCCCTCTGCTCTAAAAGGAACACTATCCTTTCCTTTTCCAGGCATGATGTTGCACCTTGAAGAATCTCAATGATTAGTGCCCAGATCAGGTCTCTTGTGTCCTTGTCCCATCTGTCACACAATGACAAGCATCATTGGGCAACTCTTTGAATTGTTGTGGCGGTCCTCAATCACTGCATATGCTGTGAGAGAACAAATTTTACAATGTCTCCATGTGCATTTGGTTAAATACGGTGTCACAATTTAAAAGCATAGGCTGTTTGTGCATGTGTGAAGCTGCCTGCAGGGACCCAGACATGGGTAGGGTATCAAGTAGAATTCCCCACAATGTTTAGCAGGTGTGCTCATTGTGGAAATAGAGTGATTCAGAAACAATAATGAACTGAGCCCTAATTAGCATAACCATCACTCCCAGCTAGCTGAATCAAAATGATGCAAGTACCACGGGGAAGCACAGATCTCCCTTGTGCTATGGAATAACACATTGCTGGTAGAAATTGGTTCCTGCCAAGGGTGATTTTGTAAAACAATTTCTTAAAACTAATATATGTGATGGTATAAGGTAAGTGCTTCTTATTACAAACCCATTCATTTGCACTATGAAACCTTTTAGCTCCTATTTAACCTGATACCTATCAGGAATGTCAGTTTGCCATTAATTTTAAATGTGATGGCCAAAGTGCATTGCGAGGAGATTGCAAGGATAAAGCAATAAGTAGCTTGCAGTATTGTTAAGCTGGATGGCAGACACTCCCCTACGGTCATATTCTGATTACTGTTCCATGCACTTTTACATTTTATGCCTTGTACATATGTCTTTGGCTAAAATATGTGTAACAATGATTGTGTTAACAGTCACGTCTTTTGTCATTTGGAATTCTGTGATTGTTTTTTATGGAGATATGTGGTCAGTAAATCCATAAGAGTGGCATGTCCTTAAAAGAGTGTAACTACTGATATGCAACTGTTAGGCACAAATACAGCATGCTAGATGGCTAGGAAAGATAGTAGAAGTGTTGGTATTTGTATGGAACATGCAGAAATAAGGATGTTAATTCCAAAATGTTTCGTACCAGCAGAACAGTACCTAAAACAAAAACAGGGCAATTAAAAAAAAGATTAATGCATTTGCTGGGACATCAACATCTACCTGTAAGCTCAAATTATCTCATGTTGTGAATGAGGTGTTACCCCATGCCTTCCATCGCTACGGTTGATGGCTCTTTGACATGCATGCAGCGATCAACCCTATTGGGATCATGCCTGGGCTGGGATTGTCACTGATGTGAATGCAGTTAGTTGACATGGCCACAGTTACGAACTGGTGCACTGTAGAGCCACCTATATCATCCATGGTGTCACCCACAGAGCAGAAGCTGTGATATAGAAGCAAAGGGAAACAGGTGAGGGCCATCAGATGTACCACATTTCATGGAGATAGAGAAGTTCTTGACATCTCTTAAAATGAATACCACCTCCAAAGAGTGTCACAGTGCAGAGCAGGACAGGCTCCAGACAGTATCCACTGCAGATACCTCAGGTATGCAGTTCTATTTCAATGTATCAATACTTGCAAGTTATCTATATCTCTTAATCACTATACAATATAATTTTAATTTAGTGTCTCTGACATGCAGTACAGATTACATCTGGGATTCACCACCACAACCATCTGCACATTAGTATTTGTTATTACTTTTATATTTGTAAAAATATCCATTGCATGTCTAGCTGTCATGCTGTGTCATACTCACACTAGATATTTTGTGCTTTGATGTATTCATAGTTGATTTGATATTCAGCACCAGCACTGAGGAACTGCCCCTGTTTGATGCTGGAGGATCTAAAGCCTCTGATAATGATGGCAGGGATAAATTGGCACAGTCAGGAGGTACATATTGTTGTACACAGGGACTGGAACTACCACATTTTCCACACAGACCATGGACACAGACTCCCTGCTTGCAGATACTCAGTGTACCCAGACATCAAAGAGAGAACAGGCTGATGGGGGCATGATCAATCAGTGAAATGTGCTATCCCCCAGTAGTGAGATTTCTGAATCTGCCCCCAGTACTGATAGGCAGTGGGGCCCACACAAGGAGGATGGTAATGGTGCTTGCCAGAGACATGGTTACTGTCCTCCCCCTGAGGTTGGTCAATGGTCAGAACTCAACATACATACAGGACCATCATGGAAGCACAAGCTAGTGCCACCACAGCCACAGCAGAGATAGTGAGGGTGATCCATACTGTGCATGCTGACCTATCACACATATGGGAGTGAATGTCCCATATGTGTGATTCCTTGGATGTACAGTATATACACTGGAATGATCAATGTATTCTCTGGGTCACCTGCCAGTGGCAAGAGGCAATCCTCAGATCTGCTCATCTCCTATATTCACAGATGTTAACCAGAGTGAAATTCCCTATAACGTAAATTCTAGCATTTCCACAGCAACATCTATTCTAGAGGTGTCTACTCACAGGAGAGGCCATCCCTGTGGTCATGGCCATCATCGTAATGGCACATCTCCTATTTATTTTCATACTCCTCGGTACTCACACTCAGACACTTCCCTGTGAAAGACATGCGGTCCTGTATCCCCTCTACACCCGTGTAGATGATGATAACAGCTGTGCTGTGCCCTTAGTGCATTGTTACTTGGCCTATGTCTGATGCACAGTATGGCCAGCCTCATCATGGGTAAGTACATGTCATGGAGGGCATGAAATGTTAAGCATGGTCTGATGACCCTACATCTCCACACTGTCAGCAATAGCAGCTGCAATGAGAGCATCCTACCAGAGACACCTTTACTATGACTGCAGTAAAGCCTAGCATTATTCTCAATTTACTCCGTCTAAACATTGGCATACAGCCAAGTTCAGATATGCAGCAGGTGCAGGTCCATTGGGAGGCATTTAAACATTTCTGAATCACTCTACCATCTTGTTTTCCCTCATTATTATACACAGCACCTCATTATATGGTCATTAGCATATATCACAACTGATCATGCTATTTGGGCTAGCCACATCATGTAATCTGGTTTTCTGAATCATACTCCCTGCACATGGCCACTCATGCAAATTCACTTAGTGCAATGTGGTAAAGTTTTCTGAATCCCACTCATAGTTTTTCTTTGCTCTTTTCTTTCAATGTGTCTGGTGTTTTACTTCAAGAGCTTTTCACTTCATTTAGCTTCTGTTTACTTTGAAGACAGTTTTGATCCCCTGGGATTTATTTGGGTGAAATAAATCTGTTAGAATTAAGTACTTTTTTGTCTGAAGATGACATTTGTTTTATTTTGAATGGTATCATTAGTACAGTTTCTTTCACCAGTGCTATACTTTCTCCATGCCACTTCTTCTTCATGTACCCGATATTTTATCAGTTTGATGAAACATGGACTACTGCCCGAAGCTGCTGCTAGCTCAAGTGGATTTAAAGGATCTCAAGGTTCTTACAGAAAAAAAAAAACAAAATGCTAGGGGGCTTCATACATAAAACGAAACAAGAAAAAATGTACATATTTACATCATAACATCACTATTTACAATAATTGTAATATTTACTCAAATGTTTATACACTTCCTTATTAACTGTTTCATATTTTTTACCAATCCCACCCATTCATCCCACAGACAGAACTTTATTGTTTGCTTGAATCAACATCCCACCTCTTATTATATAACAACCCATTCCATTTTCCTTTCCACAAAAAAAAAAAAAAAAAAAACATGCACAAGTAAATAATTTCATATCCAGTTTTCCCTTCTTTTGACATTCTTTTATATGGTATTCACCATATACAATTTTTCCACTGATACTGTTTCAATATTTTCATTATTCCATATTTTCTTTCTTGTTTCTTAATCGCCTTTGTCAAAGGGCAGTCTTCAGAAATTAATCATGTCTCCCCCTCTTGTCAAACATTATGTTTCTTTTCATCATATTGTTTATATTTCATTGACCCTTTCTGTGGTAATTCATTTAAAGTTAACCATCACAAGCAATCTTAAAATTCCCATGGCCCTTCCCAGTTTCTCCTTCATTCCTCTGTTGCCTTTTTCTTCTATTAGAAAATTCAGACAATTGCTATATATAATAACACATTTTTGTTTTCATATAATAATAATTTTTCTTTTTTGGGACTTCGTGTGTTACTTTCCATTCCTTAATTTTCCTTTAACAGTCTACTGCTTTCTCTTTTTATCTATTTTTCCTTTTCTTTTCTATTATGTTCAATATCTTATAGGTTCATAGGTTCATAGGCTGGTACTAGGCTATATACAAGCCTAGCCATAACAATTCCCTGGCTATTTCTTCCCACACTATTTACTTCCCTGGACCCCTGTCTAGCAGGGCGACTGACATGATCCCCGGGATGAATTTCCTTTCTCCCATCCCATCCCATCCCATCCCATCTCTCTCTGTACATTATATTCAGTATATTTATAATCACTCTTTCTTTTTCGTGTACAGTCATTGTCATTCTAAATGCAAAGAAGTCAAGAATATTCTAGGGTTTATTAATTCTAACCCACCTTCTTGATATGTATGGTACACTAATCCCACCCTTTCTTACAGGTTTAAACCAGGCACATGTTATTCAAAAGACAATTCCTCACAGTTATTTTTTTCAAAAGAAGGCATAAAAGAAGAAAGAAAAACATACCTCATGTACACTAATTTCCTTAATACCATTGAATGGATAAGGTTTATTTTTCCTAAACCTCAAATTATACAGCCTACATGCAAACATTATTTTCTTTATTTCACCTAAAATGCATCCATTATCTTTTGACATATTTCTTTCCATATTTTTTGCCTAGTATTGCTAGCTGTATTTTTTTTGTGTCAAACACCACCTAGCCACAGTCTGTCATCATATCCTTTACTTTTCTATTTACTCAAAACAACTGCACTACCAATAATTGTTTTATTGATTCCTTTATTATTACATTTGCTCACATCTCATTCCTTTCCATGATCAGTAAATCATCTGTATAGCTCAGAAATATTGTTAGACATATCTCACCAAAAAACACTAGTCAGTCATCCTTTCTGACTCTCATTGCATTCCCTTCCATCACATTAATAACTAAACAGGATAATACTGTACTCTCTGGACATCCTTCTTAGACACCCTTCCTAACTGTGATATTACTTCATCCATCCATTAACTAATACTGTATCCAAGATCTCTCATTTCATGTCTAATAACCCCTATCACTTTCTTTTGGATCCCATACTATTCTGATTTATCCCATAACTGACATTGATTAATCTTATCATTTCCTTTTCTGATATCACATGGTGCTATTCTTCCTTCTACAGTTTCCATTATAATGCCATCCACCACTTATTTTATCAATACAAGCATTCCCTTAATGTTTTCTCCATTCACTCCAGATACTACCTCATATACTGCTTCTTTAATAACTGCCTCAAACATCTTTTAGTATACTGCCTTCATTATTTTACAATCAAGCTTACATAAAGTAACAGGTCTCATAGGTTCATAGGTTGGTACTAGGCTATCGGCCCTAGGGCCTGTACAAGCCTAGCCATAACAATTCCCTGGCTATTTCTTCCCACAATATTTACTTCCCTGGACCCCTGTCCAGCAGGGCAACTGATGTGATCCCTGGGGTAAATTTCCTTTCTCCCATCCAATCATCAAGGTTCCTTCTGAAGAGGGCCAAATAGGCACTCTGCTTGACATGTATGGGCAGTCTGTTCCAGAGTCTGGGGAGTCTCTGGGTCAGGAACCTATCCTTCCAGCATGTTTTGTTCATTGTGATGACAAGGTGTAGATCCCTGGAGCATGCATCTCTGAGGGATTGGGATTTCTTTAAGTGTAGCATGTCCAACAGCTCTGGGTTTGACATGGCCTTGCATGTTAAGCAGAGATTGCCTCGGAGTAATATTTGACAGTCTCAAATTATATATTTCTTCCTTCTTTTCTTTTTCCATAAAAAAAACACCATAAAAGCCTCTATGGCTCCCGATATGCACTTTCTGTTTTCGTGTCGTGCCGTGTAAATTTTTCATCGAGTGAGTCTGCTTCTAGTTGTCTAGTGAGTAGACATTGCCTTGAAAATGTCAATGGTGTTGAAATGTGCATTAGTGTCTGTTTTGTTTGTTTTTCTAACAAAATAACGTGGAGTGGTGGAAGTTGGGGCCTCCAATGGTGATTGAGCTGATGCGGAGTGCAGGAAACAGAATTTTGTTTGTTTTTCTTTTGAAATGGGACTTCTTGAATGCAGCAGAGGTTAGAGTCATGGAATATGGAGAACAAAACTGTCTGGGTGGTGGTCTGTGGTGTCGGCAGAGACTTGATGGTTGCTGGCAATGGTGTGGTCGGTGAGGTCAGTCAGGCCTGCAGGCAGAGGTGATTGATAGACTGTGGTTGGAGAGGGTCGGAAGGAGGAATGTTTGACTGGAAGTTGCTACGGATGGCCGGGACTGCAGGCAGCGGCAGTTGACTACAGGTAGCAGTGGTTGCACTGATGGAAAAAGACTATTTTATATAACGTTGATCTTCGGTTGCCTCTTTGACTGTTGTTGTGTTATTTTTGTTTACTGTTACATGTAGTTGTGTTGTGTTGTGCTGTTATGTTATCGTGCACGAGCTTAGAGGAACGTCATTTTGTTCAGCTGTACTCAGTATGGTTGAATGACAATAAAGTTTGCTTTGCTTTGCTTTTTTGCTTTGCTTATAACATTTTTATGACCCCCATACTCACCTTCTTAGTTTGCATTCCTGTCTTCACCCACTCATTTATATTTTTCAAGAAGCATTCTTTTTCATCTTTCTCTGTTTTTACGTCACCTATGCTAGTCCATCTATTCATGGTACTGCACTTTTGTTATCTTTACCTATGACCACATCCAATTTTCTCATGTTAACATCCTTTTCTAATATTGCTTATTTCACTGCTTATGCATTTCACACTCCACATATTTTTCTTCATTCTGCCTTGTTCCTTGTACATTTTACATATATGCTCATCTACTGTTTCTGAAAATCCTTTCTGATTCCTTACAGCCCTACCCAGTGCCCTAGCTGGCTCATCTATAGCCCACTGCTGGTTCCTGATATACTTCCCAACCCCAAAGCTCTTCAAGTGAAGAGCAGCAACAATTATAAAAAAGGAACCCATAGTGACCCTACAGTGAAAGCTGAGTTGTTTCTCTTTGCTTGAACAGCTGATGGGGGAATGTGTGTTTCTTGCTGTAGTACCCAACAGTGTCCTACAGTCCTACAGCCGGTGCCCCCTCCCCCTTAGTTCATATACATTCCCCCTCTGCCCATCAAGCAAAGAGAAAAATACAAAAAAGTTAGCTTTCACTGTAAGTTCATGGTGGGTTTATTTTTACAACAGGTAGATGGATTGCTGACATTGCAGTATAGCATAAGAGGGGTGTTCAATTTCTGAGTGTGTCATTCTTCAGATGAGACATTAAACTGAGGTCCTATCTGCTTGAGTTGGTGGTAGCTCAGGTGGATGTAAAAGATCTTATGGCAGTTAAAAAGAGTAGTGGGAATTCCTTGATGCCCTTCCCAAATTTTCCTAGTGGTATAAATATCACCTCAGGTCTCCTGTGAAAAAAAGTCACTAGCCTAGTAGGACTAGCCCGGTCAATAAAGGAAGAGTGTGTGTGTGTGTGTGTGTGTGTGTGTGTGTGTGTGTGTGTGTGTGTGTGTGTGTGTGTGTGTGTGTGTGTGTGTGTGTGTTGGGGGAGGTGGTGATTAATGCTCTGGGTGAGTGCATCTCTTGGACTGGTGAGTATGGAACTAGGAAGACTGGTCAGAAAGGGGCTGTGCCACCAGTTTGGTATACCTAGGCAGAGGTGGCTGGGTGGTAGTGTGCATGGACACAGTTGCAGCAGAATATGCACCACTGTGTTGGCCTGAAAGGTCTGGGGCACCCATAAAACATATATAAACTGAACAAATATGTCTCTGTCCTTGGAGTGCCCTCTCTGGACAAGAGCAGAAATGGCATGATGCGCTACAGGCGGTTTCTGCGCAGGCACTGCATCTGTCTCCATCCAAGGAATCTTACAGAGCTCTCAGCACTGGTAGGAAGTGTGCTGGTGTCACTATGGAGTCTAGGCCAGGCCCTCATCCTTCTCCACCAGAAGTAGAGGGAGATTTCCCATGAGAATGTCAATGTCTTTTAGCTGAAATACCTGATGTTCTTAAAGGGTCATTTGCATATATCCCATGTTGCCTCTGATACAAGGGGTTTAAGAAATCACACAGTGGAAAGTCTAGCCTTTCTAGATTTTTCTTCAGGTTTTTACTGATTAGTTTTCCTGTGTGACCTTTTTTACTCATTGTTTTATTATGCCTGAGTATGTTAAAAGCTTTGACTAGATCGAGATATTTGGTGTGTACCATTTTGCTTTCATCCATTTCTTTGGTAGCATTTTCAAACAAATATACCAAGGTGAGTTAATCTGAGCTATCCTTGACAAATCCAAACTGAGACAAGTCTAGTGTTTCATACTTCTTATTACTCAGAAAATACTTGCTATTGATGTTCCATTAGCTTTTTAAGTAAAATAGAGTAATATTTAAAAATTGCCCCAATATTGTGTGCTCATTTATTTTCTTTTTCCAAAATTCTTGAGTAAAGATTGAGAGGCATTCAGGGAATAATACCATTCAACACTCTCGAGGTTTATAGACTGTGTCTAATTTTAACTGACGGATGGTGAGTGGTGCAGCGATAGCGTTGTCACCTCACAACAAGAGGTTCTTCAGTTTAATTCTCAGCTGGGGTGCCTTCTGTGTGGAGTCTGTATGTCCTCCCTGCGTTCATGTGGGTTTGCTCTGGATTCCTCCCACATTACAAAGACATGTGTCTGGAGCATTTTTCCTTGGGCCTCTGCTGAAAATTGGCTCGTCCCAAGTTGGACTTTCCCAGTTAACAAATGTTAAATAAATAAACTGATATTTTTGCCCTGTCTCTGATTTTCTGCTTAATGACTGGGGATTACAGAGAGATCAGTAATGCAAGACATTCCAGTTTCGCACTTTTTATTGTTCAGAAAATGTATGTTGAGGCAAATCCTGTTATTAAGTTAACTAAGTGAACAGGAGCAATATTATAACTCATCCCAGATTTTGTTCTTCACTTATTTTTTGGGTATGTCCAGAATTCTTGAGCAAAGTTGAGATGTATGCAAGCACCAACCCCATATCAGTTGTGTTAAAAGTAAATTGAAAAGGAACATGTACACACATGAACACTGTTCCTCACCATAAACTCATTGATAAACTAGCATTTCTAAATCTCAGCTCCTCTGCTCTACCCTGGTTTCATAGCTACCTATCTGGCCATCAGCAAGCCGTCAAATGGCAACAGGAGCTCTCTTCACTGTTACCTGTCACCTTTGGTGTTCCACAAGGTTCTATCCTTGGTCCCCTCCTTTACAGTATATTTACTAATCGACTTCAGTTTTCAACCCCCTTAGCCTCTATAATCCAATATGCAGACGATTCGACTCTAATATGTGCTGCTCCTTCCCTCAAACAACTTGTCTGCTCTACTCAGGAATCCTTCCTATCCACTGAATCATGGCTGTCTAAATCTCATCTAATACTTAATCCTTCTAAAACGAAACTGATGCTGTTTCACCCCACTAAATCTCATGATCCCTGTTCCACTTTCTAAATTGACTCATCCAACAATACTTTAATACCAGCTGTATCCCACACAAAATTATTAGGTGTCATTATTGATAATAACCTAAAATTTGATGATCACCTAGCACAGACCATCAAGAAAGTCATATTGGACTAGGTTTTCCTTACAGAATTAAGCCTTTCCTTACAAATACTACAAGACAAGACATAGCCAGAACTCATTTTCTCTCTTTACTCCTATACACATCTCCCACCTTTACCAACCTAAGTAACACAAGTCTAAAACAACTGGAGACCTGTTATAATAAAATTGCTAGATTTTCTACCAACTCTTCATACCAAATACATCACTGCTCTGCCTTACAGCAACTGAATTGGCTTGAATTACCCCATCAACTAATGTATACTCAACTCTCTTTTGCACATCAACTCGTATACCAACCTGATAAAACCCCTGCCCTTCTTCTCATGCTTCAACCATACAATAATAAGAAGACCCTCCGATCCTCCTCCAAATATGTTCTTCATGTCACTAAATCCCTCAATAGAGCTGGTGACTCCTTTATTCAAACTATATTTCCAAAAATGGAATTATATCCCTCAGATCATTTTAACTACACCCAACAATTCTCATTTAAAAAAAAATGCTGAAAGATTACCTTGGCAGCAACTGGATTTGTTCATGCTCTAGTCCTGGCTGACAACTTCTTCGGAGTCTTTTTGTGTCTTCCTGATTTTGCCTATTATCTCAACTTCCTTTTTACTTTTTCTCCCTTTGTATACCCTGAATTCTTATTCTGTCCATCTCTCCCTTCTATTCTGTCTGTTTCTTTAGATTTTTTCCTTTCGATTTTTACTATTACATCTAACCCCCTAACTCTTCTTACTTCTCCTATTAATAATTCTTCTCTGTCTACTTTTTATTCCCTATAGCTTGTCCCCATTTCCTATTTATTCTACTTCTCTGTCTACTCTTTTCTCCTCTAGATTGTTCCCCTTTTTTCTTAATCCTCTATATCACATACAGTAGACTTAACTTGTTCTTGTACTTCATACATTCAGTTGTTTTATCATTTACATGTTGATCTAATCTATACAGCTTTTACATCTTTTCTCTGACTCTATTATTTATACCTCCAGTCTCTGAGTAGTATTTGTCACAAAAACAAATATCTGTATAAAATGTTTCTCTTTTCTCTTTAATTTCTGTCTATTTTAAATCTCTTCTGTTATTGTCTTTTTTGTATTGGGTTTCTCTGTAAAACCTTTTAAATTTTGTTCTTGTTAATTTTTTGTCATCGATTAATTCTCTAAAATTGTATACTCTCGAAGTATTGTTCTTTGTAAATGTTCTTTGTAGCTATCATTGTATTTTTATGGAGATTTTCTCCCCGGGCCTCCGCTGAAAATGGGCTATCACCCAGTCGGGCTATCCTGGTAAAAAAATAAATAAATAAATGTATATATTCTGCTATGGGCATTGTCAGCTTTTACCATTGCCCACAGTTTCATATGGCTTCATGAAACAATTGAAAAAAACAGAAATGCAAATGGAAAACCATCTCTAAATATTGGCATCTCTGTGTTTCCTGGCAGTATATAGTCAAATGACTACTTGAGTAGAGATTGCCAGGAAAGTACTGTGATCCACTGCTTAGAGAAATCAATCATAGACAGACTGCACAGTTCTTGGTAGCCACTAAGAACAGCAATACAGTGGTAGATTTAGCCCTTAGTGCAGGGTAATGCACACCCCTCATTTTTGAAAACCGACTATTTAGCTCTCAACTCTACCACATATGGTGCTATGATGAATGCTGTTTGTTTTTTAATATTGATAGCCATTTAAACACAAAAATTGTCATACTGTACTATCAAAAGCAGGCTGAGCTGAAAACCACTAGACTTTTTGCATGACATCATTGAATACCAAAGAAAGCAGAAGGGACCCATTTGTTTGCTTGTCTGGATGGTAGAAGGTGTCTTTTATTATTTATTTATATTTTAATCCTTTCAGGATCAAACCAGATACTGTTTGTAGCGCTGGGTCAATGGCTGTCTGCAGATGAAATGACTGGTCCTCCTGTTTAACGTTATAATGTTGGCTTTGCAGGACTAATGTGCATTTGGGTGAGGAAAGCTGAAATACAAGCTGTAACTATAGTCTCTGTTTAACAGAACTGCATTAATGTAACCATTATTTTTTTTTATTTATTTATTTTTTTTATCCTGACAGCATCAAGTCAAATGCTTTAGGTAAGAAATGGGTATGGGGGCTGTTTGTGGATGAAATTTGGCCTTAATTTCATAGTAGCCCTCAAAGAGGAGCAGCAATCAATAACAGATGAAATGAAAGCAGACAGTCACAGCACAGTCAGATCTGCAGCTATGGCACATGCATGCACACGAGTGCGTGTGCGTACAATCATACACACACACACACACACACACACACACACACACACACACACACACACACACACACACACACACACACACACACACACACACACACACACACTTCCAGAGAGATTTGCTCACGTGTTCAGTTTCAGAGAGGCCTAAACCTTAGACGAACTGTCTCCATTTTGTTATTTTTGCTCCTATATCCATTCAATAAATAAAAAATAAACATGACCACATCATAAGAAACCACCATCCACATTGTCTTTATCTTTAATGAATGACCCCAAGCCTTCTGCATTAGTCATCCAGGAGGGTATTTAGGTAGTTCCAAGGCAACTGCATGGATAGTTCTAAACAGAGATTTCATTTAACCAAGGCCTTCTATTAGAATAAATTGGAATTAATGTAGGAACACACTAGAAGGCCACTTTTTGATAATATACCCTTATTGTTAACACATCAATAACCTCAATATCATCTATTAAGGGTCAACAGAATATTATCCAAATAATACTTTTTTCAACAAATTAAAGGTACATACATAGGGACAAAATTTTTCACCCTGATGTTGCTAACTTATTTATGGGTTTAGTAGAGGAAAAGTGTGTATAATTTTTTTATTCAAATGTCATATTTTAAAATCTTATATTGCTTTATTATTATTAGTAGTAGTAGTAGTAGTATTACAATTGTTATTGTTATTAAGACAAGGGGCACACAATGCTTTTAAAAGATAATCATGCTTTTATTATTTTGTTTATAAGAAACGTACAAGAAAAGAGTATTGATTACTTGGATGTTAAGATGTATGCTAAGTGTAGTAATGGCATGTCATCTTATAAAGAAAACACACAAGACAATTTTTTGTTTGCTATGAGTGTACTAATGAAGTATCTAATTAAGGCTTTTGCCCTGCAGTGAGCGCTTAAAAAAGGATTTTAATCAGGTAGCCTTATATATAATATACAAGCTTGGTAGTAGAAAATGCTCCATTCAAGTTAAGGGCATCTTGAGCATTATTAAGTCAAGAAGGCTTTATACTGGTAGTTCTGGGAATATTCTGAGGTTTTCCTTCTTTATTTATGGATACCTATTTTATGAGTATAAATGCCCCTTTTATAACAGGGATAAGGCTACTTAAGAAGCATTGATATGTTATTTTGAATGACAGCTTGTTAAAAATTGTCTGAGGTCCTCTCTTCCTAAGTTTTCTTATAGAAATTCCCTTAGCCTACTGGTCTTGTTGGTCTATTTGCATACATTTTTGGAAGAAAATGGTCGCCCTTTATTTGAATATAAGGGATGTTTGTTTGCCTTCCTAGGAAAATCAAAATACAAATGAACACATCTTCATAATAAAGAAATGTCAGAAATGCCACACTTGAGCTGAAGCATACCCTGCTATTTTTAAGCATAACAGTATGATTTTTTACCTCAAATATTGCCTTGTTCTACCTAAAATTACTTTGTTTTCTGATATTCCCCATAAAGTTAAACCTGTTCAAATGTACCTACATACATTATTAAATTATTAAAACAGGTTTATGCACGTTCCTTGTCACTAATTTTGTGGGGTCTAGCATATAAAGACCTTCTATTCAAAAACAACACTCCTTCTTTGGGCTCTCTGCTATGATTTTTTATAAGGCTAGTTCATAGGTTCATAGGCTCATAGGTTCATACTAGGCTATCTGCCCGAGGGCATTTATAAGCCTAGCCCATAGTTTTGTGGCTTACGCCACCCCTTTAGTTTGGAGAAACTATGCCCATTATTTTTATAATGGTTTTTAATTATGTCATTATGATTTTTAATGTTCAAAGGCTGAGAGGGCTGGGCTATGGTATTCTTTGCAGTTGCAGTTTTGTTGATGCAAGACTAATGCGTATTTCCATGAAGTAAGACGGAATACATGTTGTGACTACTAGTTGTGTGAAGAAAATAGATTACAATGTTGTCTTTCGGCTTTTCCCGGTTAGGGGTCGCCACAGTGGAACTCTGGTCTGCTAATGATTGGCAGTAGATTTTTACGTGCCGAGTTGCCGGCCCTGACGCACAACCTTCAACGAAGGTATGCCCATTCATGCAAGTCTCCATACAGAAGACACTCTAGCTGAGAATCGAACAGGACAACGTCTTACTGTGAGGCGACAACGTTACCGCAGCACCTTTAACCTGGCATGGTCAATCCAGATACTGTGTATAGCAAAGGGTATGGGGATTGTCTGTAGATGAAATAGTTGACCCTGCTGTTTGTTGTTATAATTCTATCTTTGCAGGACTAATGTGCATTTTGGTGAAGCAAGCTGGAATATAGGTTGTGTCTGTTGTTTGTATGAGAAGAAAATACTTTAATGAATAATATTTTATTTGTTGTTATATTCTGGCAGGGTCAAACCAGTTACAGCAGGTAGACAATAGGTAGGAGGGCTGAAAGCGGATGAAACGACTGGCCTTGCTATTCACTGTTCTAATTCCAACTTTGCAGGATTAATCTGTATTTGGGTGAAGCAAGCTGGAATACAAGCTATGATTACTTTAATGTAATATCTTTTTTTTATTCTGGCAGGGTCAAATAGTATATTTTACTTAGGCAATGGATGCTGGAGCTGTTTGTGGATGAAATGATTATCCTGCTGTTCACTGTTGTAACTTCATAGACTAATGTGTATTTGTGTGAATCGAGATGGAATATAGTCTGTCCCCTGGATTTACTATTCCCCCGTGCAGGACTAGCTGAGTCCTGCACAGAGGTGGCCGTTTAGGAGCAGGACAGCAGCGCCCTATGCATAGTAATGAGGTGCACTGCCTGAGCTCCTAGGCTTACATGAAGCATGTAAGAGTGCAGGGGGCGTGTCGAGAGCAGAGCTCTCAGACAATACATGCCTCTGCAATGAAGAACAGCAGAAAGAGTTAGGAAATGAGTGAGACCACTCATAGGTGTCTGCATATCCTCACCAACAGTCTCCCTTGTGTACAACAGCAATCCAAAAAATCAAGGGTGTTGCTCTGCCAAAATCCAGCAAACGCAGAAATCCAAAAACAGCAAGCAAAATAACGAAGCTGGATACTGCTCAGTTCAGTAGAAAAAAGATTTAATTCCAACAAACAAACAGTACAAGATGAGCGCTTTCGGGCAATAGCCCTTCTTCAGATAAAAACTTTACTAAAAAACTTCTATTTAAATACATGTTTGACCAATCAGAATCAATAAAAAACCCGCCTTTTACTTAAGGTGGGCTTAAGGGGGACCACATCATTCAAGCCTGGATCCCTATGTGCTGTTAACTCTAATATCCATCTGGATTCGGCTAATTCAGTGTTTAATTTAATGTCACCCCCCCTATTAGTCAACCTTAAATTTACAATAACCCTAAATAAAAACTTATGCGTAGGGTAATCCCTCACATGCCTATACAAGACTTGCACTCAGCTATATACAGGCCTTTTATATGTAAACATGGGGCGCTCACCAACCATTTCACCACCTATTAGAGAAGCAGTCACTAAGTTGTTGGATCTCCTTGTCTTTTCGGAACAAATAAGAGTGCTGGAGAAACACTCTGCTATCGTTTGATAGCATGCACCCAAGGCATACTTTTCCGAATGTGGTGCAAGGCCAGATAAGTAGGATTTCTAGGATTGTTACTGATAATACATTGTTCGACAAGGAGATCCAACAACTTAGTGACTGCTTCTCTAATAGGGGCTACAATGAGAAGTTGGTCAATGATATTATGATGAAGAATAAACCCCTTAGAAGTAATAAATATAAGCCATGGTTACATCAGAAAGATTATGCTAATAATAGAAATACAGACAACACCTTTAGACGTGATGGTCGTAAAGTGGTACTCACTTATGGTAGTGATATGAGAGGGATCTGTGACATTATAAGTAATAACTGGAATATAATTACCAGTGATGAAGGGCTGAGAGAAATGGTTGGTGAGCGCCCCATGTTTACATATAAAAGGAATAAAAACCTCAAAGATATGTTATGCAAGGAGAAGAAATTGGTTAAGGACTTGAGACCAATAGGAGGAGCGGGTACTGTTCCGTGTGCGTCCTGCAAGGCCTGTGGACTTATAAAAAAGGGAATTGAATTTAGGCATCCGGTTAATGGGAAAGTGTTTTTATTTAAAGGTAGGGCTACTTGTAGGACTACTGATTTAGTGTATATAGCTGAGTGCAATTCTTGTCCATGTTTTTATGTAGGGAAGACCAATCAAATGTTAAAGGTTAGGATCCTACAGCACATGTCTAGTATTAGGAATAGTGATGAGCACAATGCCTTGTATAGGCATGTGAGGGATTACCCTACGCATAAGTTTTTATTTAGGGTTATTGTAAATTTAAGGTTGACTAATAGGGGGGGTGACATTAAATTAAACACTGAATTAGCCGAATCCAGATGGATACTAGAGTTAACAGCACATAGGGATCCAGGCTTGAATGATGTGGTCCCCCTTAAGCCCACCTTAAGTAAAAGGTGGGTTTTTTATTGATTCTGATTGGTCAAACATGTATTTAAATAGAAGTTTTTTTAGTAAAGTTTTTATCTGAAGAAGGGCTATTGCCCGAAAGCGCTCATCTTGTACTGTTTGTTTGTTGGAATTAAATCTTTTTTCTACTGAACTGAGCAGTATCCAGCTTCGTTATTTTGCTTGTTGTGTACAACAGCAACAGTATACATAAATAAAATGAGCAAACCCTTTATTTTTTTTTTAAATCCAATTGAAGCTAACCGTAGGTGTGCAGGTGTGCCCATTGCTTAGCTGTGGTTAATGCAGCTTAAATGGCTGAAGAGGATAACAAGGAAGATATATGCAAGTGAAGCAGCATAGCAATAGTGCAGTGGGCAGCACATTTGCCTTATGAGCAGGCAGTCCCGGTTCGAGTCCCACTACATCAGATTCCATTTTCCATGGCAAAGCACATTATGAGTAATATTTATGTTGCATAACCCACTAAATAACAAAAGTTTTATGAACTGGAGTACTGCAGTAAATGCACATGTGAGGTGTTAGTATCATAATGAATAAGGCACTAGTCAGCAGGTTTAAGCACAAATAAGCAGTAGTAAGCATATTTAAGCACTAATAAGTGGGCTTAAGGCCATTTGTGCAGAGGTAAGCAATGCCTATGCTGGTTAAGCAGTTCTAAAGCTAACTCTCTGTAAGCAGATATAACGTCAGGTTAGCAGTGCTTACTATTGCGCAAACCCATGCAAACCCACTTACAAATGCTCAAAAGTGCCTTAATCATTCTTGTATCTAACAGCCCTTGTTCTGCCCATCAACAAAATAAACAGCCATGCAGGTTTCGAACCCAGAACCCTATACACCATAGTCACACTAGTTAACCACCAAGCCAGCACAGAAAAACAGAAGAATGAGGTATCAGCAAACAAGTCCTCACCATAGTAAAATCAAACTGAACCTGTGAAAGGAATCAGTATACAGTCATATGTTCCATAACCCACTACATAACATAAATATATGAACTGGAGTACAGCAGTAAGCCCAGAAGTGAGGTATAATTGTAACAGAGTGTTGACGTCCCCAATAAAACACAAGGACCCTATAGAGTGTACATACACATGAATCATGGATACCAGGCAGATATATAAGATGTAATGAATAAGAAATCAATGCCAAAAAGAAATATATCGCAAAGTGTAATGTAAACAATGGTAAGCATTGCACAGGCCAGCATAGGAGGTTTAAGCAATGTAGAGACCAGCTAACTCATTGTGCCCAGTGGTATACCCCTTTAAACATTGCCAACATTAGATAAGCAGGTTTGCCCATAGCTTAGCCATTTCAAAACTGGCCAATCATGGCAAAGTGTGGGAAATTGGCCCTACTTAAACCCAAGAGGTGGAAATACATCTCATAACTGGTTGTAGCTTCCCCTTGCAGGCACTATGGCAGTAAGGGGAGAAAGTGTGCACTTTCGGGCACAGCGCTGGTGCATCCAGGAGTCCAAGATCATGGTAGGACTCCTTGTCAAAGACCATGATCAGAGACTGATCAGGGCCAGTACCAGGGCTCCCAATATAAGGCAGAGGCCAGGGACTGTCTCGCCCGTGACCTCACCAGTGCCACTGGCATACCCCGAACTGGTGAGCAGGTCAGGCACCACTATGCTGACCTGAAGTGGCATAAGAGTGACCTCTTGGAGGAGTGGCTCCAAGAGGCTAGAGCAGCAGGGGATGTTCCAGCCATGTGTAAGTATCACCTCAGTATGTGTGTAATAATTGCCAGCTCAGGTATATCATGGATAGGTATAGCTAAATATTCCTCTTATGTCCCCCATAGCTGCAATGGAGCAGGCCACAAACCAGGAGGCCCCCATCTGTTGCCTGTTGAGGTTGCAACATGAGGCAGGTCAGTAATACTCATGCATTTACTGTCATAGGAAATAAAACTAAAGTAGTAGTAAATTAATTGCCTGTATAAAACTTGATTTGTTCAAGGCAAGTACTGCATACATTAGAGAATGTGGCAGGAAGAGTCTCATATTGTTTGTATGTCAATAAAAGTGTAATATATTGACAAAACAGGTCTAACTGCTGGACTGCATGTTTATATTCTGGTATCATATGGTAATGTAGATTTGCAATCATGTAATAGTACTGTTGTATTAAGTACTGCTACCCACACCGTGCACCATAAATTGAATGTGTAGGAATGCCTGTATATGACAGGTGTAATCCCCAGAGGCCATTTAGTACAACTGAGAGACACATAGACAGTAAACAGGGAAAATGCAGACAACAAAAAATGAATAGCACATGCAAATGAGATGTGAACTGTTGTTTTTTTTAGCATACACAGCCACGGTTCAAATCCTGCCAGTAGTAGTAGTATGCATACAGAATCATACCCCACAACTGTACAGATGAGGCCAGAATGTCCAGTATATGGGCCCATATCTGCTGCCTGTCCCCCTGGTAAGTCTGAGGGATGATCCCAGATGTTTAGCCAGCAAACGGAATACAAGTGATTGTCAAACATCTATGAGAACACACCTGTCACTGTAGCAACCCCCGAAACTGTTAGGAGAGTAATATTTCAAGTATGTCCTATCTACACTCCCATGTTGTCAAGCTGTGACCAGAGTGTGTACAGTAACAGAGTGAAATGTATGTGCATAATACATGGAACTTTGTGTGGCAACAGTCAGGTAGTGCTAACAAACATTGCTCCCACAGGTATGTCGGATGCGAACACTGCTCTGAGAAATACAGACCATTATAACCTGTACTGGTACTGTTCACTCTGGTATTGTAGGGAATTGTGAGTGTTGCAGTTTCTCTGAATAATAAAGTGTCACTGGTCACTGTCACCCACACTGTGCTACATAATATAACTGTGTAGGAAAGCATGTATATGTGTGTGTCAGGTCACTAAAGGTGGAAGAGGGCAATATTCAAGATATGTCTCAGCACACAGCATGTGGTCAACACATGGCCAGAGTTTGTGCAGAAAGAGTTGGATAGCTATGGGCACAACATCAACCCAGAATCTGGGAGTATGTGTAGAAACAGTTAGTTTTAACAAACATTCCATCCACAGGTATACCAGGTAAGAGGTGTATACTGCAGGTAAAACCGGTTCATGTGTAATGATGATGACAGCCATATCACTGTCCAAACTAAGGCTACAGGGCAGTCTAGTAAGACTTGTAAGGTACAAATAACAGCACTGACTAGGAAAGGAATGTGGACTACAGGAATATACTAGTTGTTAATTGACATCTTTCTCTCCCCCCCACCATATCTCCAACAATAATTAACATACCCTCCCCAACGGGTATGTACTGACACCTATGTTCTGTTAATGTCCAATTGTTTAATAAATATTTTAATCGTTTCCATGCATGCGCTATATTGAATTATTCCAACATTGGTGGCATGGTGCCATCAATGTATCTGCATGCTGTTCTTATTACCACTGTGGTCCCATATATGCATGTGTTTTGTTTGCTATGCAACTGTTCTGTATCTGGTGTCTGGGTTAATGGGAATATCTATGCATGCTGTTATACCTAATCTTGGAATGTGTTGACTATTACTAACCCACATATGATGATGAAATCTAAACACTATAGCATGCTTGGGAAGGCCGGTCCCAGTGGACCCACCTGTCCCACCTCAGCTGGCCATGGCACTGGGCACCAGCATGTTTGGGGCCCAACCCAGGACCTTCCTGTCCGTTGGTTCTGCACCACCTTTGAGTGGAACCACCTCAGGGGATGGGGCTCACCCCCCCGGGAGTGGGTGTGGACAGGCACCTGTCATCCCTCGCCAGGTTGGGGTTGTGGTGCATAGACTGATCAACAAGCAGTTTGGTGATCTTCTATGCCAGCTCGAGGGCCACATGTCATGATTAGAGAGTCAGCCGGACTCTACAACTCAGCCCCCAGCACAGCCACCTTCGGGGCTGTGAAGGTGCAGTGGTGACTGCTCATGGGTGGGGACCTCAGTCCCACTGTTACCACTAGGGGGCTTGTGGGCTTCTGATTTCCAAACACCCCTCCCCATCAAGGTGTTTACCCTCCACATGTGTCATATACCGCCCCTGTATGCGTCTTGTTTGTCTTGTCTGTTAACCTACTCAACCTACTTCCCCAAATATACCTACTACCCATCCCCAACATCCTACTCTCTCCTGAAAAAAAAGGGCAGTCTGTTACCACAAAAGAACCTTGCCCCATACATAGCTGTCCATTTCACACACGTGTCCACTAGACACATGTAATCTGGTCTAATTGGCATCATAACGTATTATTGTTGCCCTTACCCCATCCCAGGGGTTTGAGTGTCCATATCTATCTCCAAATTCAGTGTATAGCTGTTGCTGTAGAACAAATGGGCAGCTGTGGACCTTCCCTACACCCTTCCTGCACATCCCTGGCAATTTTCCCTACTGTCTTTCCCTCTTTGTGCCCCTTTTATCACCACTTTCCTATCAACCCCTTTTTCCTTTCTTTTAAAGAAATTAGGGTGGGGGTAAGCAGGAGTAAGCACTTTTAAGCAGCAGTAAGCAAGCGGGTTTAAGCCTGTTTGCTCAGGGATAAGCTATGCCTACACAAGTTAAGCAATTTAGAAGCTGAGTATAAGAAACTATAACCGTTTTAGCAGTGCTTACCTCCGCGCAAACCTGTGCAAACCTGCTTGCGACTGCTTTAAAGTGCCTTAATAACTCTGTATCCAATGGCCCATGTTCTGCCCAGCAACAAAATAAACAGCCTCTGCAAGTCTGGAACCCAGGACCCTGCACTCTATAGCCAAAGTGATGTATCACTAAGCCATGTCAGATACACATAACCCTGATGTTTCCAAAAACATATCATCCAGCCCAGTCATTCAACAGTACAGAGAATGTATTCCAACATTTAGATGTAAGTGTGTGTGTAAATATATTAATATCTCAACAGATACATCATATCTATTTATGTGTATACACACACACACACACACATATATATATATATATATATATATATATATATATATATATATATATATATATATATATATATATATATATATATATATATATATATATGTATATATATATACATAAATATATATGAACATATATACATGCATATGCCTACATCTATAGATATATATATGTCTACACCTATATGTCTAAATATACACAGCAAGTTACATATATGTAAGCAGATATATATCTATGTAGGTATATACGGACATAGTTATATACATATATATAAGCAGATATATATATCTATATAGGTATATATGGACATACTTCTGTAGATAACAATAGGAAAATAACTAAGACATATATGTCCACATGCACCGTTAATGGGGTTGAGAGGCCCCAAACAATATACGTCTTGTATGAATAGGTATACCCCCCACAGCCAAACACGTCTGCCCTGCAATACACTACCAAGTATTGCAGATGCCATAACCAGGACCTGACATGACATGGGCATTCCTAGGATACATATACATAGACACATATATATATATATATATATATATATATATATATATATATATATATATATATATATATATATGTAACTACATATACACATATGTACAGTAAGTTATATATGTAGTATGTGCACACAATATGGAACAGCCACTATTCCTACAGTTAACACCTTACCAACTGAAGACTGTATGAGTCACCCATAGTAATGACATTCATTGCCTGCAACATATACCCACAGAGATATCAAATTATATAACACCACACACACGTGTGCATAAATGGGAAAGCTTTATTTGTGTACTATTACAGTTATATATGCCATGTCATATAGCTGTTTAGACACAGACATCCATATAAACTGAGTAATGCAACTGTGAAACAGTAATACTAATACAGTAGTCTGGGAAGGGTAACAAATGTTGCTGTCCAGGCTAAGGCCATCAAGTAGTACAATAGTAAAGACAGACTGGCCCACAGGATACCAAACAATCAACGGTAAGTAATGCAGGTGTATAGTTCAGCAGCCTCTATCTACACTCTGTAGACAATCCCTAGGGTGTAAAGACCTCAGTTGACACAATGGGATGTAACTGTTACATAACAAGGCACAACTGACACCATCACAAGCACAGTGACAAACAGAACAGTCTGCATGGCAGTTGGCAGTAGGCCTGCATTTAACCAATGTGGATTGTATGGTAATGTACATCCATATACCTTAAGGCAGCTCACCCTTGATGGTCTTCAGGACTTTGGGCTTTCAGGGTTCTGTAGTGCTCCTATATACATATGTGTATATATAGATATATGTATACATAGATATAAGTATATGTATATATAGATATATGTTTATATAGTTATATATGTATGCACATCCTATCTGTACAGATATGCCTAATTATGTTGGTATATATGTAGATATCAATAACTACATGTGCATACATATCATTTTTGATATACCTACTACTGTCAAAATATATGTGGATATCCATAAGTATATGTGCGTATGTATCTCTGTCTGTATATATGTAGACATATATTGCTCTGTATATGTATATATCTGGGTGTTTATTTGTATATCTATGTGCATATACATATCCATCTATGTATGTCGATATGTATATCTGTATGTCTATATAGATATCTGGATAAGTATATGTACATATATCATCATCATATGTCCTGAACATGGAGTGTAGCCCTATCTCAGCCCCTGTAGACCCAACTTTGTAGTGCAAGGGGATGTCAGGTATGTGTAGCAGGTATACTTGTAGAGTATTGCTACTGTCATAGGGATTGTCTTCACAGAAATGGTGTGTGTGGGAGGTCACAACTGCTTATAACGTGCACCATTGGCTACTGACAGACATCCTAAGGACATCATAGTAGAGTACAACTGTTAGCACGTAATGCTCCTGTGGACTACAGCAGAGATACTGGCCAATATATGTGGACAGTCTGATACACTCTGGACGGTCCAGAGGTTTACACATAACCCCTTAGTGCAAGACATGTGGACCGATCCTGACAATATGGATGTTAACAGCCTGCACTTTAACAAAGTCATTTTTGTGTTAAAACTACCTGTTTAACTGTTGTAGGCTACACACTCAAGTGTGATAGCCATTTCTGTGCATTTAAAGTGCTTTTTTTTATTGTGTCTGCTTTATTTTCTGAAAAAAATAAAAAAGCAAAGAAAATATGCTTGTTTTCCCACCTTTCTAAGCTAGTATAGTCCAGTTTTCAGGTTAGTGCTGAATTCAGGGCTGTGTTACAAGTTTTTCTGTTTGCCCATACCTTCCTTGGATAGAAGGAAGTTTCTCTGTTCACTGTGAGAGATGGAGCTTTGAGCAGCCTATCTGTCCCTGGAGGAGTGGTTTCGGCCCCGAAAGTAGTAGTTTATTGGCCATTTTGGGATAATTACTATCTCTTTCATTTCCCTGCTATAAATCCTGCATTTGCACGGTTTTGTGCGCCGGGCAGCGCCGCTTAGTTAGGGTATAACTATTCCCGGCTTCACAAAGTCTACTTTTCAATTTTTCCCTTGGAACTAGACAAGCTTTCAATTTAAGCACTCAAACCATTCACTTCTCATCCCAGCACTTGCTCAAAACTCATAGCAAGCACTAATAAACCTTAGCACTAGACCCCCCCTATACTGTAGAGAAGGACAGGGCTCTCTATTCGACCTTACCAGCCAATCAGTAAAACAGTTCACTGTACCTATCCAGTCATGTCCAAAGGGCACTTTCAGGTGTACTCTAAGGTCCAACTGGTGAATCTGGGCATTTTGAAGCAATGTTACAATTGCCTCATGTACACAGACAACCCTCTCCTACTTCCACCGAACACTAATACATGCAATAGATGCAATTATACAGCCAAACTGGAGGCTAAGCTCTCTCAACCCAAGACTGGACCAGGCAGTCAAGAGTAGAAGGGAATTACTTGCATCACAGCACCAGTCTCACATACACCTATGAAACCAGCACCGGCAAAAAACACACATAAATACATGAAACATACTTGGAGGCTCTAAATAAAAATCTGCAAAAGCAACAGAGACCTCCAAAGCAGACACCCATGCAACCTCTACCCCCAACACAAACCATGAAACACACACTAAACAAAAACCAGTGTGCCACGCAATCACAGCCCTTAAGGCAAAATAACATACCCAACACACTAGTAATAGGTGACTCTATAGTCAGGCACACTGACGTTCCACTCACAAGGCTGAACAAGGAGAAGGTTACTGTTAGCTGCCTGTCGGGTGCCAGGATCCGCCACATAACACAAGCACTCATGTCACTCCAGAACAAGTACAAATATGACTCTGTCACTGTCCATGTTGGAGTGAATGACCTGAGCTGTACCTCCCTGGACTACATGAAAAGAGATATGGAGGAGCTCTCTGATCATGTAGCCCAGGCTGGTATGACCCTGACCCTGAGTAGCATCCTGCCCTCACCAAGAATGACACCACATTATAGAGAAAAAATTATCAATTTCAACAATTGGCTAAGCTTTTGGGGTCATTCAAAGGGGATCCAGTGTCTATCAGCCTGGGATGACATGCTCGACAATCCACGCTGCTTTGCTAGAGAGCACTTGCACCTGTCACCCTTAGGCTTTCGAATACTGGCCAAGGCTCCTGCCACCCCCATACTGCCTTTTTTAGGCAAGGCTCAAAAAACAAACCCATCGCCGTAAATAGCACAAGTAACAAAAAACTGAGGGTAATGCTACTCAATGCCAGAAGTCTAAACCTCAAAATGCACGCACTCGAGGCACTCTTCAATATGGAGAAAACTGATACATGTGCAGTAACAGAAACCTAGTTTAAGGCTCCAGAGAGCACCCCAGCACTACCAGGCTACAACTCATGCCATACATTTCAGCTACAAAACCCGGACCGAAATACAAAAGGTGGGGGAGTATCCATATTCATCAAGGATACCCACACGTCCAGGTTAGTGGCACAGAACGATGCTTCAGAGATCATCCACGTGCAACTAACAATGGGTAAAACTACTATTCAAATTATAACTTGCTACAGATCACCCACCATGTCCCAGGACCCCCACTCTGCATTCCTGGAAACACTGGGAAACATAAAGGTCCTAGCAAACACTCTGATATTGGGTGATTTCAATTACCTAAACATTAACTGGGAGAACTACTCAAATACAAACTCCCTTGCCCAACATTTCCTAGAATTTATAAACTCAAATGCCCTGGATCAACTGGTCAACACCCCCACCAGAAGTGACAACATATTGGACCTGGTCATCACCAACATTGGCGACTGGTGTTCCACATCGGAGGTCAACCCCTCACTGGATAGATCTGACCATAAACTAATCACTCTGGATATCCACATTCCGCCACCACCCCCAGTCAAAGAAACCACCGTGAAAAACTTTTCAAAAGCAAACTTCACGTTACTTAAGACCAAGGTGAGACATTTCAAAGCCCCCATGCTAAAGGATGACACTGTCCATGCTGCAAAATCCTTTACTAATGCACTCTATGGGCACCTTCAAGAATGCATGGATCATGCTATCCCAAACAAAACCAAGACTCACTCCTCCAAGAAAAGGAAACCAGTCTGGTGGACCCCTGCCATAAACAAGCTATACAATAGAAGGAGGAAACTAGTACAGAAAAAGAGTAAAATCCCAAGAAGGGAAGACATCCCTGATCAGTATGAGCAAGAAACTACGTTCCCTCATAAAATCATCCAAGGCTAGCTTCGAAAGAAAAAGTGTCATGGACTTCAAAGATAACCACAAGGCATTCTTTAGCTATATCAAGAATCTAAGTGGCAATTCTCAGATCTGCTCAGAGTTAGTGCAGAATGGCACAAAATACACTGAACCAACTGATATAGCCAACATCCTGGCAGACAGGTTCAGTGCAAACTTCACCCCCCCTCACCCCCAAAAGGGCCCATAACAATACCAGAAGAATGTACTGCCCCTGAAATCATGGACACTCAGGTTAAAACAGGCCTCTCCAAAGCCAAAAACACAGCATCAATGGGACCGGACGGTGTCCCAGGCTGCATCTTACACAAGCTCAAAGATGAACTAACCCCTCACCTAAACACACTGTTTAAACTCAGCCTCTCCACAGGCTACATGTCCACAGAGTGGCACACAGCAACGGTTATTCCACTCCACAAAGGTGGAGCCACAATAGACCCTGGGAACTATCGCCCTATAAGCTTGACTAGCTTGGTCTGCAAAGCTACGGAGTGCATTATCATGGATCTCATTAACAGAGACATTGGGAACCTCCAAACACTGGACCCTACCCAGTTCAGCTTTGTTAAGGGCAGATCATGCCTCCTAAACCTCGTGGACTTCTTTGAGACAGTTACCAAGGCTATAGATGAGAGAAAGGTGGTCCAAACAGCCTACTTAGACGTCGCAAATGCGTTCAACACCATTCCCCACTCAGGTATTATAGACAAGCTCACCAGCCTGAACATAAACCCCTATGTCATGAGATGGGTTACCAACTGGCTCACAGACAGAACCCACATGGTAAGAGTTGTGGGAGCTAGGTCTGACTCTAAACCAGTTACAAGTGGCATTCCCCAGGGTTCAGTCCTAGCACCCCTCCTGTTCGGTATATACTTCTCAGAGGTACAGGCAAGCACAGGAGGACTATGGCTGACCAAGTTTGCAGACAACTGTAAACTAGGGGCTATAACTGACTCTCCAGCTGACACAGACATCCTCCAAAAGACAGATACATGGTGTCAAAACCATGGCCTCAAGCTAGATGCCAAAATGTGCATAGTCATCCCCTTTGGAAAAAACAAAGCACCGGCAAACTACCACATAGGTGGTAGCCCCCTAAATACGGAAGATGTAATAAGGGATCTGGGAACCCAAGTAGATAGTAACCTCTCCTTTGATAATCACATTGCCAAAGTGGTTAGAATATCCTTCTATGTGGCCCACCTAATCACAAAAGGGTTTCCATCCTGATCGAAAGAGGTCACTGGGCCCCTCTATGTATCACTCATCATACCCATCATAGAGTACAATGCCCCATTTGGGATGTACCTTACAAGACACCTGCAACAACTGGAAAGACCACAGAAGTACCTCACCAAGAGGATCACTGGCCTCAAGCAGATGCCCTATGCAGCTCAAATGAAGAAACTCCAGCTGTACTCGGATGCATACCACCTACTCAGAGGTGATCTCTGCCTGACATACAAGGCCATGTCTAACCCAGAATTGATGGACATGCTCCACCTAAAGAAAACCATATCGCCTCGAGCCACACGCTTCAGGGATCTAAACCTCTCCACAATAATAAATAGGACTTGCTGGAGGGATAGATTCCTGTCCCAGAGACTTCCCATGCTCTGGAACAAGATTCCAAACTACATTAGGCAGAGCTCCTCGCTAATCCTCTTCAAGAGAAACCTTGACGAGTGGATGGGAAACAGAAAGTTTACCCCAGAGATCACTTCAATAGCTCTGCTGGACAGAGGCACAGGGAACTAATCTAAGGGGCGGCGAAAGCCAGCACATTCCGGCTAGGCTTATAAATACCTTTGGGCAGATAGCCTAGTACCTACCTATGAACCTATGTAGATGGGTATAACACATTACTGGTATACACTTGCCCACATAGGTTATGCATTCACACATCCCTGTTGGTCCTGCCACATAATAACCGCTGGTAAGGGGGTGCCATGGCCACATACCACCCATTAGATATTGACATACATCTTTACAGCACCCCACTTCCCTGTCTGACATACATGACTGTTATGGTGGCCCAGCAGCAGTACATCTGGCAAGTAACTGGACCTTACATCTCACTGGGTAAGTACACTAAGCTGCTAGGCATGTAACAAAGCACTGTGCAGGCTACAGGCAGACCGGCTCAACACTGGCCTACATTTCCTATAGGGGAATGCACATGTACTTGCATATTGATAACAAGGCTCTACAGACATGCTACAGCACAGAGTAACATACACCTGTGTGTAGTTGCATCACCACAGTTAATGTGAACACAGCCACAGCTACATATAACATGGTAGCGTATTATTACAGTATATGGACTATCTGTTCCACACCAGCCTCATATGTGCCACACACATACTCACCCTACATATACTGGATCACTACACAGTGTGGTCCGCTGCTTGTCTGTGGTAGGGAACATATGCATGTATGGCCCTACAAACATGTAAGCCAATAGGGTAACATACAGTGGGGCAGCATGCAACATCAGCTAGAACAGGACCAAGAACAATGACATCTACCACAGTCTGTACACAGGCCAAGGTGCATATTAACAATACACACACTGCCAATAATCACCATAACTACACAGACCTCAGTACTGTACACACAACCACAGAATGCCCAGGTTATGTCATCAAATATAACTCCTACTATATATTACATGTGTAGCAGTCTGATATTTCACTAGCTTATTATCAGATATGATGTCAGTAATTATGGTGTACAGTATATGTGCACCCCTTACTGCATGACATATGTACAAAGATTGTCAGGGTTGCGGCTGGAGACACATACACAGGGCCAATATTGACATGTTGATGTGATAACCTCATACATTTACTGTTGTAACAGGGTTTGTTGCACCATATATCCTATGAGAGATATGAAGTCAGTAACTCTTACAGCTGTCACCATCTACAATCCTCACACTACCTTCTGCAGTTCACTGATATGTGCTCTGTGGGTAACACCTGAAACAAAAGACACCGCACACTGCCCAGTCTGCAGATGGCCCTACAGATGGGTGTTCCCTCATAAACATAGCACTGACATGGCAGGTATGTAAACATGTAGGACAGCCATATCTACACACACCCTGTTAAACCAGCATTACTCCAAATGCAGTATAGCAGCACTTACAGTCTGTAGTCAGGTCAGGTACTTCCCCCTCCTGTGTGTTGGCCTGTTTCCACAGTGTATGTTGTTAGAGGTAAACCCCAATCCGAGATGCTTCTTGCTCACAGTGAATGAATGGCCTAACACCAACATAATGTTCCTAGATGTTGGTGTGTGTTTCCATGCAATTGGCTATGGTAATGTTACCACAGCTGTTCCACATGCAATCAGCTAGAGGAGGGCTGCAATTCATGCAAAGACCATCAGCTGACCCTGAGCATCACTTAAAATACACATGCTGCTGCCTAAGCAAATCAGGTGTAAGTCTCCACATCTACCAGAGAGGGAGTAAGAGAGGCAGACAGAGGCACAGAAAAGTCAGGGAAGGGTGGGAGAGTAAAACTTATGCATGTTGGTGTCACACACCTACCAGTACAGCGTATCAAACCCCTGATGACTATGTAGTGCTATCACATGTCCATGCAGTTATTGGATGTGCCACATAGATTACATATTGGGGAGCCCTCAGAACATATATGTGATCGTGAGTGACATCTGCAACAGGGATATGGAAGCTATGTGGTGGATGTAGTGCACGTGCCTGCCCACATGAACAGGTGTCAGCATCAACACAGCCACAGTCTCACAAAGGTGCACACACATTGTCACACTTAGCAGGGCCAGGAATACAACTCATCACTAGTGGGATTGCCACAACACAGTACTGTGCAGGTATCACATGCACCACAGGAGTCATGCAGAGGTTATATGTGCAAAGGGTATGTGGAGATGTCTGACATCAGACAGCATGCTTCAGTATGCCAATGTGGGTTGTAGTGAGTGTGAATGTGGTCATACGCATCATACACCACACACACAGACACGGGTGTCAATACTGACATGCATGTGTGCACTGCTTCACGGGTCTGTTGTGGTTGATGGTGCCAGATGGCTATACAAGGCTAGGTGATGGGTATACCTTGGCATCAGGCTACATGACAATGGTCTGCATTGTGGCTCAGGGGTATAGTGTCTGGAGTTGCCCAAACAGGTGTTTATTGTATTCGCCATCCAGTCATCTGGGTGACTATTGTGTCTGGCCAATGCTGCGCATTGCTTGCCATATATGTGTTCCTTCGTCCATGATATGGACAATGTCTGGAATGTGCACATGTCCCACACGTATGTACAGTGACATGTGGAACTGTACCTGAGGTGTCTAGCCCATGTTGTGTACACAGATCATTATCATCAGATGTGCCAGTCCTGGCCTCATGTGGCAGGAACTGTTCATGGACAGCAGGTTGGCCCTGCACCTACATTGATAGCATGATACCAGTATCCCCTGGTGTCAGTGGCATCTGCCCATACAGGGCTTGTGTTTCAGGCATGTTATGTCCTTTGTGGGTCACATTTGATGGCACCACAGGTGTTGCAGGTGTCCAGTGGGGAACATGGGGGAGGTGCACTGTCGGCATGTACATGCCTATTGGACTGATGGACAGGGTGCCATGCCTTCTATAGCCCACTGCAATCACAGCATGGTTACCATCAGTGGGCAATATGCAGGGTACTACCAACATAGCAGCTAGGCAAGTGTGTATGTATGAGACATGGGTTGAGAGTGTACCCTGGGTAATACAAGGGTTGCTAATGTTGTTCAGGTGGCATTGACATCACATTCAGAGGTATGGATTTACACCCTAGCCTCTTGGCTATTTCACATCTGTTATCCCTGTACATTGGACATTGTGATATATACTTGGTCCACCATATAAGAAGTTTGCAAACCCCACTCCACATAGAGTCCAGTTGTTACACACTCATACCCCCCAGGATATGAATGACAAACACAGACACACACACTTGTCATGTCTGGAATTAGAACTCCTACTTAACTAGTATATTACACTATAGCACTATGCTGTTATAGGACATGCCACAAAGATTACTGGAGTGTTTCTTCCCCAAAGGTGTATTTCACAGTGAATGAAATCAGCAGGATTGCCAAAGTGGGGCATTTGAATTGTAGTGAGTGTGACTAGCCTAAAATGCATTGCTCCCTACTCAAACATAGAAACACACACACACACACACACACACACACACACACACTTGCCAGCTCTGGGAGGAGAACTCCTGCCTATCTATTCTATCACACTATAGCACTATGCAGTTATAGGATGTGCTATGGAGATTACTGGGCTACAACCTTCCCAGAGGTGTATTTCTAGGTGGATGACATCAGCAGCCTTACCAAAGTAGAGCATTTGAGTTGTAGGGAGTGTGACTACACTAAAAAGAACTATGCTCTACACAGACAGACACACACAAACACTTGCCAAGTCTGGCATTAGAACTCCTACCTAACTAATTTATCACACTACAGCAGTACACAGTTACAGGACACGCTACAGAGATTACTGGGCTACAACCTTCCCAGAGATGTATTTCTAGGTGGATGACATCAGCAGCCTTACCAGAATAGAGCATTTGAGTTGTAGGGAGTGTGACTTCCCTAAAAAGCATTGTTCTCTACACAGACAGACAGACAGACACACACACACACACACACACACAAACACACACTCTCACACACACACAGTTGCCATGTCTGGGACTGGTGCTCCTACCTAACTAGTTTATCACACTACAGCAGTACACAGTTATGGAACATGCCACTGAGATTACCGGGCTACAATTGCACTGTGGATGACCTCACCAAGCTTGTCATAGTAAGGCTATGGGGAAGGCAGTGTGTATGCATGGGCCATAACCCATTCATCTAGAGGATGACAAACCACATGATGGCACACACAGGGTCATATTTCACAGGTACGTGTATACAGCTGCTAGATGTCTACTTCCTTGTACAGTCATGTTGCACAGCTAGCACGTGCATCACATAGTCTGTAATGCTGACAGATACCGGTGGCTAGTATCTACAATGAGTGACATCTGAACCTCATGTGGTTGTTGCCCTTTGGCTGTGTGCTGGTTGGGACAGGCCTGGATGGCTCCTTGTCACAGTTACCCTCTTCCACACACCTATGTACATTTAACTTTGGCTTATTATAGTGTGTTATCCTTAGATGTATGTCCGTATTCCTATCCACTATGTGTGCAAAGCATGTGTGGTGCATACTGAGAAGTGTCTGCACTAACATCTGCGACTGCCAGATATGTCTGGTCCACTGGTGTTTGCAGACATGGCCTTCATGTGTTTAAGTGTGTGAGCATGCCCAGTATGACCTTTCAGTATGCCGTTGACTGACATTGCCTAAATTTCTCTAAGTGTGTGAGCATGTCCAGTATGCCCATCTGTACTGAATGTGTGGGTCAAGTCCAGATAGGTTGTACTGCAGTGCCGACCATTGTGTTGTACACCTACAGGTAGCATACTTTTTCTGCAGGGTATCCATCGATAATTTGGCATTGACAGTTACTACATTTCTACATAGGATGGGGGGGGTCACACCTGACTATTTCTTCATTTCTACACAAGATAGAGGGGCACACCTGATTGTCGGGGGCACACCTGACTATTTCTACATTTCTACAAAGGATTGTGGGGGGGGCACACCTGACTGTTACTACATTTCTACGTAGGATGGGGGGGACACCTGACTATTTCTACATTTCTACACAGGATTGGGGGGGGACACCTGACTGTTACTATATTTCTACGTAGGATGGAGGGGCACACCTGACACTTGTACATATTTGCTATAACTGTACTGGTATGTCAGGTACTATGTTTCATTGTGTATTCTTACCTATCATGCTGACTAGAGGCATACCAGTGTACTACAGATCTTAGCTTTGATTTACCTACATATTAGTTTCTGACTTCCTACCCTTCAGAACTATCATCCCACTGCCTGACCTGCTGTAGTCTGTCTGTGTAGGCCTGGGGGGGGGGTTACCCATAGGCATCATTCAGAGGCCATAGCATGGCCTTTGTTTGTGTTTGCTTACACCTGTCCTGCTGGCTGTGACTGTTGTTGGGTATGTTAACCCCCCTGACTGGCATGTGTGAGTCACTTACCTTGTGGGTGTCCCAGTATTGAGGGTGGTGCTGCAGGGCTGCTTATGTCGGATGCACATAGTACAATCCCTACACATGGTTGAGCACAGGTAGTGTAATGTTTGGCATCCCTTTTACTGTATGTGAGAGTCAGAGAGAGGTGTTATTCCCTGGGTCCCTCCTGTGTCAGTGTATGTGCTATGCATTGCCTCTTTGCCAAGGCCAGGGCATACTGGGCATGCCTCCTTCTGCATACTGGGGCAGGCTCAGGTTGTTCCTCCTCTGAGTCACTCTGTGCCTGTGCAGGCCTTGGCAATGATGGGGGGCTGTGTGGCCCTGCCCAGTGCTGTTCCTGCTGCAGCTGTTTCCGCAGGATCATATTGTGTATCATGGCACATACGAGGACAATTTGGGTGCATGTAGCTGTTGAATACTGCAAGGCTCCACTGGATGCGTCCAGGCACCGGAATTGTGACTTGAGCATCCCAAACACATGCTCTACTATAATTCTGGTCTGTGCGTGTCCTCATTATGGAGTTCTTGTTCAGGTGTGTGTGCATTTCTGATGGGTGTCATCAGCCATGGCTCCAGTGCATATCCAGCATCCCCCACTAGGTGACCGTGAGGGATGTCCCCATTGGCAAATCTCTGGTACAGCTGCGTCAGATGCCAGATGTGGGAATTGTGATAGCTTCCAGGGCAGCCAGCACACACATTCTTTATTATGCCCTGGGCATTGCACACAGCCTGGTAGTTGATGGAGGGGAAGCCCTTACGGTTGATGTAGACCCTACCCCTCTCACTGGGTGGTGCTTTGATGCATATGTGCATGCAGTCTATAGCACCCACTACCTCAGGGTATTCTGCTATTTGGTGGAACTGTTGCATATTGCTGGCCAACACCTCACGGGTGTTGGGGAAATATATGTGCTCACCGACATGTGCTGACATGGCATCCAGGAACTGGTGGAGTACCCTGGATGCTGATGCCTGTGAGATCCCCATCATATCCCAGTTGGCCTTTGGAAGGTACCTGTAGCTAGTATTCTTAGGCCTACACATACCTTGGTATCCACTGGGATGGGTTCCCCTCTGTTAGTTCTGTGTGTGAGGCGTGGCCGGCACAGCTCAACAATTTGCTGTAGGAGGTCCCTGTCCACCCTATAGTGTTCCACTATCTCCAGATCATGAAGCCCCTGGTAGGTTAACCCTGGGTCTGTACACTCTTCTCTGTCTCCTCACTGTGGGTTGGTCGGCAGCATTCACATCCTCTCCACCCTCAGCCTCTTCCACAAGTTGTTGTATGATAGCTATTGCAGCCCCTATCATTTTGCTGTTGCGAGTGTTAAAAGTTCCTTGCTTGTTTACACTGGTGGTGTGGAGTGTGGGAAAAAACAGAGGGGAAGATGTTTGCATAGTTTATAGTTGTGTTCTAGGCTGGGCTGGTCTGCTGCCTGTGTAATTTGCTGATTCTGATGCATTTCACCTGCCAGCTATGCTAGGTCTCCTAGATTACCTTCCTACTGCTGTTTTCCCTTCCCATTGCCTTCCTGTTTAAGCCCGGAGGTACGCCAGACAAACAGAGTGCTCAAATGTGCACAAAGCTGCTATTTCCTTGTTGAACTTTTTTTTTAAACCTTTAAAACCTGGTGTGTGGTGTGCACACCCACTTAGGCAATGTAAAGAATTCTTGGCAGAGTCAGACACACCCCCTTGCTTAGCTGTGCTCAGCTAGGAGCACACTCAAGCCACAGGGCTCCAATCCACTTACAGTATACCTGACACACACCCCCATGATGTCAGCTAACTCCTAGGCTTGCACCAAGCTATTCCTATTCTTGCACTGTTGGGACCAGACTAGCATGCTGGGGAAAACTGGGATTCACTATCATTCCCCTCATTTATTTTATTTATTTATTTATTTATTTATTTATTTATTGACATTTGTTAACCGGGTTTGTCCAACTGGGCTTGTGGCCCATTTTCAGTGGAGACCCGAGGAGAAAAGCTCCAGTAGTACATTTAAAACAAGTGCAATTTTAAACAATATTGATATAATAGCACTTATAGCAAAAAGATTCACATATGCTGGGTTACATGCATAAAGTTAGAGTTGCATTAAAAAGAAGCTAAGTAACAATTTTACATTGATATAGTTCAATAGGTCAACAATAAAAAAAATTTTGTTTGTATAAAATTATGCAAATGCATAGTAGACACATTGGAGAGAGAGGTGTAATGAGGTACTAAGTATGGTCCTTTTGAGGGTACATAGAGGGAAGTAAGACTAGGTAGGGTCATGGCAAGGGCAGGTTCTGGAATTGAGAAAATAAGCTTTTAGTTCATTTTTAAAGTGTGAGGTGTGGGAGATTGAACGTAAGTCAAGGGAAAGTTTGTTGCAAGCATGGGCAAGGGAGTGTTTATAGAGTAGTTTGCCTATTGACCTTTTTGGATGGTAGATATCAAGTAATTGTTGGTTAGAAGTACGGAGGGTCTGGGATGGGATGTAGATGGAGACTAAGGAAGATAGAGATGGACAGAAGGAGGGTTTATAAAGAATAGAGTGTAGCATATGAAACTGATAAGATAGCAGAAATTGGGGAAGTTCTAGCCATTGAAGAGAGTTTAAAGAAATGCAGTGGTGTGAGTTGTATGGGGAGTTAGTAATGAATCTGGCTATTTTATGGTAAGTCTGTTGGTGTTTGTTTAGAGTGGAGGCCTGGATATTGGTAAGAACTGGGGTGGCGTATAAGTGGGAGGGGAGGAGGAGTGCCTGGCCCAGGGTAAGTCTAGACTCAGGAGTTAGGAATTTTTTGTTCCAATATAGCAGACCTAGTTTCTGGTTTGTTTTTTTTATACATTTGAGTATGTGTAGGTTGAACTTTAGTTCATCATCGATAATGACCAGGTTGGATAGTTGTATTGTTAGAAGATTTAATAACAAAGGAGGTTTTGTGATGAGAAAGAACGGGGAAGGAAAGGTAGGAGCTTGGTCTTTTGGGAATTTAGGATCAATAGATTGTGAGAGAGCCATTGTTCAGTGGATAGTAGGGCCTGCTGGGTCAGTGAGTTCAGGAATGTTACTTGAGATGGATATAAGTGTGGAGTCATCGGCATACTGAATAAGGGAGGATTCTTTGCATGAGGTGTAAAGATCATTGGTGAAGATGTTAAACAAAAGGGGTTCCAAGATGGAGCCTTGGGGAACACAAGTGGAGATGGGAAGGAATGTGAGGAGGATAAGAGAACCAAAGACTCCGTGCTTAAAAAAGATTTTATTACACAAAAAACAAAGAAACGTTAAGCGCTTTCACCCATCACAATGTGGGCTTCTTCAGAACATAGTAAATGAGTGCACTAATGCTTAAATTTAAAAACTGGCGTCAAACTTTTTTTCCTTAAAGCAACATACACTTGCTATTCATGCTACACTTATGTAACAATGTAACCACTTGTATTGGCTAGTAAACTTACACACTTTAATCTAAATATATACAAATTAACATGCATATTGCTGCATTATGTTTCTCTTTTTTAAAATTACATAAAACATTAACATGCGAAAATATGCATAAATAAATTCATTCTATCATAATAAAAATCAATACTTTAAAAATGTATATTTAAAAAAGCACAATTATGTGACCAAATAAAATCAATTAATGTATTGCAATATATGCAAAATGGGCAATTCTTATAGAATCTTCACATGAATTACCTCCTTATAATGAAAATCATATTCTATGAGCATATCAGACTGCTTGCATCACCCCTATATGACATCTAAAGATCATTTAATTTTTATTTTTATTTTTTTTAGTGTTGCAGTTACCATATTTGAACCTCACTATAAGCCTTCTTCTTAAATAACAGTAGTGCCTATCTGAAATTTACACATTCTTCCAGTTATGAAGGTATAGCATATTTGGATACTTACATTTTTAGTCAAGAAGGGGGCTTCAAATCACGTATCCACCGTAAAAGTACATTTTCCAATGATTATCTGGAATATACTAGTTGCCATCCTGAAAAGGTAAGATATAATATTTTCAAAGGGCAATGTATACATGCTGCACACATGACATCTCACTACGAAGACATGATAGAGGAAATAGAATTTATAACCAGCCTGTTTATGAAGAGGGGTTATAAGATGGACATGATGAATAATGTTCGACAGTATGTCATACAAGAATGGGGATCCAAGTACAAACCCTTATTAGGGTCACGGAATGTTAGTAGTACCATCCAAATTAAGCGAAGAAGTGAAGACCAAGATAGAGTGCAACATCAAAAAGCATGCATTCTTAGGTATTGTCCTAAGGTAGGACAAGTGAAAAGCATAATAACGAAATACTGGAACCTAATGTTAGTGGACCAGACCCTATCCGACATCATAGGAGAGAATCCCAGTTTTGTGTATAAGATGGGAAGAAATAGGGTTATTTGGAACAACATAACCACATATCAGAAGGGATGGGAGTCAACAATGTAAATAGGAAGCATACTAAGAAATGTGGGTCTTGCAACCAATGTGTATATATATATATATATATATATATATATATATATATATATATATATATATATATATATATTAGAAAAAGAAAAAATTAAAATTGAGAATGGGCTAAACATTATAGTGAGGTTCAAATATAGTAACTGCAACACTAAAATGCTTATATATATGACTCAGTGCACCAAATGTGCTTGTTTTTATATAGGAAAAACAGAGAGATGCTTCAGAAAACGTATATATGATCATACATACTACACTAGAAGAAAGGACACTAATACTGCTTTATACAGACATATAGAGAAGGTAGGTGAAACACATGAATTTAGATTTGCTATATTGGAAACCATCAGAGCAGACCCCAGGGGAGGGGATTTTAAAACCCATTGGGGGTTTAAAGAGGTATGGTGGCAACTGTTATTGGATGCGGCCACACCACCAGGTCTTGACCATATTTCTAGTAAACTTATTTTGGCAATTAAATAAGGTGGGCATCACCAAGGGCTAATGCACAAAATATAATAACAAAGAAAATTAAAAATAAAAATAATTCATGTGAAGATTCTATAAGAATTGCCTGTTTTGCATATATTGCAATACATTAATTGATTTTATTTGGTCACATAATTGTGCTTTTTTAAGCATACATTTTTAAGTATTGATTTTTATTATGATAGAATGAATTTATTTATGCATATTTTTGCATGTTAATGTTTTATGTAATTTTAAAAAGGAGAAATATAATGCAGCAATATACACGTTAATTTGTATATATTTAGATTAAAGTGTGTAAGTTTAGTAGCCAATACAAGTGGCTACATTGTTACATTGTTACACGAATAGCAAGTGTATGTTGCTTTAAGGAAAAAAAGTTTGGCACCAATTTTTAAATTTAAGCATTAGTGCACTCAATTACAATGTTCTGAAGAAGCCCACATTGTGATGGATGAAAGCGCTTAACGTTTCTTTGTTTTTTGTGTAATAAAATCTTTTTTAAGCACAAAGTCTTCGGTTCACTTATTGGTGACATGTTGGCGTTTGGAAAAAAGTCATGATTTTCTTCTTTTTGGTATTGAGTAGGATAAGAGCCATTTGACAGATTGTTCCCTGCCAAATAGGTAATTATTAAACCAGGCAAGTGATGAGGGGGATAGGTGGAGATTTGTGAGTTTGGATAGTAGTAGAGGATGAGACAGTATCAAAGGCTTTGCAGAGATCTAGGAAGAGACAGGAAATGAGTTTATTGTTGTCTAGGGCCTCTACAATGATATGAGTGAAGGAGAGGAGGGCAGTGGTGGTGCTGTGGTGAGGACGAAATCCATGTTGGGTAGGGGTAAGTAAGTGGTGTGTGAGGAGGTGATTGAGAAGCTGTGAGTGAATACATTTTCTAATATCTTGGAGAGGGGGACAGAATGGTAATGGGTCGGTAGTTTGAGGGGTCAGTGGAGTCTCCACCTTTATGAAGACGGATAGTGAAGAAAAATTTCCAAAGGGTAGGGACAGTTGATTCCAGAATTGTTAGAAAAATATGTATTAATGTTTGTATTAGTGCTTTTTAGAAAGCCCAAAAGGGTTAACACATTTATTCTATTTCATACTGCATAAATCCATATAAACTGCAAATGCTTTCTGACCATGCTTTCTGACCTTGTATTTTGTCAGCACAGCTAAAATCTTGTTTATGCTTTTGGAAATTAACTGAGAAGCAGATGGTTTTCTGCTAAGTTAGGAAAATAATGAATAGAACAATACTGCTTTCTATAATGTTATTAAACTTAGACAATTAGCCCTGTCTGTGCTATGAGAGCATACACAGCTGCAGGAAGGATAGCTAAGTAGAACAAAGACCTCTTGAAGAATAGAACTATAATCTGTGATTGCTTTGTGCTCGAATGAGTAGAGTACCTTGAAATGTAACACAGCACTGTAGAAATAATTGCAACTAGCTGCTGGTCTCCAAGGCCATGTTATTTTTCGAAAAGTTTTCTCATGAATCTAGAAATGTTATGTCATGTCAGCAGAAAATATTAAACAACATCTGCTGTGAAAAACAATATAGTAGGCTTGTATTTAATTACGTCAGCTTTAGAAGGCAATGCTTTGTAAAACAGTATAAGAATGGCTTCATTTCCTGTTACTAATCAGACAAACTCTGTATTTTTGCTTGCATGTTTTTGTCTCCTTGCCGCAATAATTAAAAGTGCCTTAACCTGAACCTTATGTGTATTGGTCTTTGAAGTTTTTTCCTTTGACAGATTGGTCCTTCGGACCAGAAACCTCCATTTCTCCCGGATCAGACAGGCCAGGTGGTGTGAAACCGTACGGGGAAGAAACCACATCGGTTCTTCTTATTTGAAAAGACCTCCGACTGAATTCTCGTACAAAAGAGGCCAGCCACTTTCTGATCTGTGACTGAAGGGCGGGTTTACCTCGAACTAGGTGATTAATCACGAGGGCTCAGGTAAGGTGAGATTTACCTTTTTCTGTTTTAGATCAGGGACTTGATTTGCATTGATTTGTCAGGGACAAAAAGATTGCTTGTCTTGTCATAGATCAGGGAAACAGAATGGGTAAGGTAGTCATTCTGGAAAGACTATAACAAATACTGTGGTACCACGTAAAAATAAGAAGGGTTACGTAACATTTTTTTTAAGGTAAGAACAAAATGGGAAATAGGTGCACAAAAAGATCCCAAACTCCGCCGTTAACCGAAGACGCGAAATTTATGCAATCACAACGTGCCGATAATGTTAAATACTACTCAAAATGGATTAATAAGTATGAATTTGATGGTAAATTAGAAAAATCCTCGCTTATTAAACTTATCAAACAGCTTAAAACTGATTCCAGAGGTCGGGTAAAAAAGCAACGTCAGTTAGGGATTCCTCAGGCACACAGGTGGATTGAGGAAGCAAACCGTAGGGAACAAAAGAGTAATAATTCAAAAGCAATGTTTTAGATAAAGAGGATAATAACATAGTAATAGCATCGGCCCCTCCACCCCCTCCGTGTCCCTTACCAGAATATGAAGCAAGTGGGCAAGCTGATCCACCCCCATGATATCCTGCTATCCCTGCAAAAGCAAAACCGTTTGTTAGAGATCCTGTCGAGTCGAGACCAGGTCTCGAACACGGGCAGGAAACTCAAAAGGGGAAGTTGAGTTGTATCAAATGGGTAGAAATTCACAATCTTTACGTGAGGAAGAAATGTGCCCACTAATAGAAGTACCTAATCCTCAGGCAGGACAAGAAGGACAGGACCCATCTCTCTTAGTTTACAGACCGTGGACACCAGAAGATATCCGGAAAGCCACTGAGGGAATTCCCCATCCAAAAGTTAATTTTAGAAAATTTTTAGAAGTCTTACAAGGCATGAGGTTAAGTTATAACTTAAACAGAGAAGAAGTAGAAAAAGTAGTCAGACAAATCGTGGGACCAGATTGGCACATGATTAGTGGCAACTGGAATCCCCGTGACGCAGAACACAAACCCCTCCCACATAGCAGCGCAGAGTTAGACAACAGAGTGAAAGGTCTTACAGACCGAATCTCTGAGAAATGGAAGCCTAGGGCAGGCTGGACTTGCATTAATCAATGCATCCAACAAGAAGGTGAAACTGTTGACAGATATTATGCTAGATTATTAGAGTGTTTTGATAACCATTGTGGAATACAGGTACCTGAAGATCGATAACCATTGTGGAATGCAGGTACCTGAAGATCAAACACATGATTCCCCATATGAGCAGCAGTTAAAGAATGCATTTTTAAAAGGCAGTATTGCATCCATAAGCAGCTTTATTACAAAGCACATGGTAGATCATCGTACAAGTAGACTACAGTCACTACTTGAATATGCTAGACATGCCGAGAGGCATTTTAATAGCAAAAAGAAAAAGAAAGCCCAAGTATTTTCTGTAGAAGATGGAGCAGAAGTATATGTAGTACAGTCTGGGAAAAAGGGCAAGAAAAATGCCCAGGGAAACAAACAATCTGATCAACGATCAGAGGACTTTGAAGGGCGAAAGAAAAGGGGGGACTGCTTTAAATGCGGTAAAAAGGGACACTTGGCAAGGGATTGCAAGAAAAACAAGAAGGCAACCACAGAAGATAAGGAGGGTGAGGACTGACTATATGATAGCCAGGAATCACTGGAAGAAAATAGCCAAGAAAAGACAAATGCAAATGTGATAGAGGGAGTAGAGGATGTGACAGAAGAAATAGAGGAAGTACATGAAGTCACGGATAGTGAAGAAAATGAAATTTTGGACTTAGCTTTATTGAGCTTGGAGCTCTAGCAGACACAAAACCAGAAGTTACACTCCTGGTAGAAGGGAGGGAAGTCAAATTTTTGTGTGACTCAGAGGCATCACGGACCCTGGAACATCCCTCCAAACTGCCAGAGAACTCAGAGTCACCTGATCACATATTAGTGAAAGCAGCTAATGGACAGCTGTATCGGGAGCCCCTCTCCCATAACATCGCAATAACTGATCCTGTTTCAGGATTAACCCAGAAAAGCAAAATTGTTGTTTCTGCAAAATGCCCAGTAAACCTCTTGGGCCGAAATCTTATGCAGCTATTTGGCATAGCAGTGGTTCCAACTATGCAGGGTATGGAAGCACAGTGACAAATTGATACTTTTGCAGTGCAATCGGAGGGTGAAACATTTTATTGGTACAGCCAGGACTTGGTTATGACTGGTCCAGGGGCAGTAACCGAAGAGCTGATGAATGTAGCCATCAGCAAGTTCCCCTCCCTTGACATTAATAAACAACATTTGTTGCACTGTACTCTGTATTATTGTAGCACATCAAGACCTGATAAAGAATATGAGCAAGAGTTGTTTAGAAACCGTGCAAACAGATTAGTATTACGTAATCTGCACTGGGACATAAAAGGGAACAGTGTAGTTAGCTGTTCATTACCCCAGGAGTTCTTTGCACTTTATAAATCTAATCGATTACCACATGTAAGCTTAACCAAGGACAAAAATGTAAAATGGGAAGACCTAGGAGAAAAAGTCATGAGATGGGAAAAACAGACAGAGTTAGAACTGTCAGAACAGGGAGTACAAAAGCAGAAGTTAAATTGTATAACACAGGCACACCCATCTGTACACTTGCAGTCTAGCGAGAACAGCTGATTAGCACTCTTATCAGAAGAGGAAGAAGATGCCTTACAAAGCATACCAGAAACTCTCTGATCAACAGGCAAATCAGATGTAGGACTTATTCGTACAGCAGGACCAGTTACTATCATGCCAAAGTCAGCATTTAGACCGCAAAAGAGACAGTATCCCTTAAGAAAAGATGCAGAAGTAGGAATCAAACCTATCATAGCAACTTTACTTAAGGAAGGAGTACTGGTGGAATCTCCTGATTCACCATGTAACACACCCTTATTTCCTGTTAGGAAAGCAAACGGAGAATGGCGTATGGTCCAAGATTTACAAGCTGTAAACGACGCAGTAATACCAAGGGCACCTACAGTGCCAGATCCACATACCCTGTTGAATGATTTAAAACCTCAACAGAAATATTTTTCTGTGGTAGATATCAGCAATGCGTTCTTTTCGATACCAATACACCCTGACAGCCAACATTGGTTTGCATTCACATTTCAGGGGAAAAGGTACACATACACGCGACTACCACAGGGATATTGTGAAAGTCCGACAATATTCTCACAAGAGATGGCAAGCAACTTGGCGGGATTTACCCCACCAAGAGGCAGTCAGATTTTACTTTATGTTGATGACATCCTGCTGGCAGCCCCCACCTGGCAAGATTGTAAAGAGGATACCGTAGCATTGTTACAATTTTTAGTCACTCAGGGACATAAAGTAAATAAAAACAAATTACAGCTTTGGAGAAAGCAAGTTAAATACCTACGATATGTAATATCCAAAGAGGGCAGAACATTAGACGAGGACAGAAAAATAGCGATTTTACAAGCACCGAAACCCACTACCAAGAAGGAAATGATGTCCTTCCTGGGTACGACCAATTTTTGTCGGAGCTGGATTCCAAACTATGCTTTGGAATCTGCACCTCTGACTAACTTGATATACAAGAAGCCTATGGCAGCACAAGATTTATTACAATGGATACCAGAAGCAGAATCTGCTTTCTGTAAATTGAAACAGTTGATAGCATCCTCATTAGCTTTAGGATTACCAAACTATCATAAACGTTTTTTCCAAACTGTAGATTGTAAGCAAGGTTATATGACATCAGTGCTAATACAACAGCATGGGAACAAGCAAAGCCCCATTGCTTACTATTCATCACAACTGGACCCAGTGGTGCGGTCTTTACCCCACTGTGTACAAGCAGTAGTCGCAGCTGCAATGGCAGTGCAGGCTTCGGCCTCAGTAGTATTGTTCCACCCTCTCACGTTGAGAGTGCCTCATGCAGTCGCGATTATTTTACTGCAAGAAAAAGTAGCATATCTTTCTCCTGCTAGGCATCTTTCCTGTATGACTATATTGTTGAGCCAACCTCATATGACAATTGAACGATGCACAACCTTAAATCCGTCTACCTTGCTTCCAACTCCTGCAGATGGCACATTGCACAGCTGCCTGCAGGAGATTGAGCAAAAGACACTACCTAGACAAGATCTCACGTATGTTCCCTTGGATGATGCCGAAGTGACATACTATGTGGACGGCTCATGCAAAAGGGGTCCTACAGGACAGAACCTAGTAGGATATGCAGTAGTTTCTGATACTGAGGTTGTAGAAGCAAAATCTTTACCACACAACTTATCTGCACAAGCAGCAGAGCTGATTGCCTTGACACAGGCATGTACCTTAGCAAAGGGTAAATGTGTGAACATTTTTTACTGATAGCCAGTATGCTTTTTCTACTGTACATGTTTTTGCGCAACAGTGGAAAAATCGAGGAATGATAACATCTACTGGCAAACCGATCAGTCATGCACAGTTTATTTTAGATCTTTTAGAATCTATTCAGTTACCTCAGAAAGTAGCTATTTGTAAATGCATAGCTCATACCAAGCAACAGGATAGAATTTCAAAAGGTAATGCAAGGGCTGATACAGCTGCAAAACAGGCAGCTTCAGAAGCATTTCTTTTGAATGAGGAATTACAACCTTCTGAGATTTTAGACTTAGAAATGTTGAAAACAATGCAGACACTTACTACACAAGTTGAGAAACAAAGATGGATAAAACGAGGAGCAATTCTCAAGGAAGGGCTGTACATCTCCAAAGAGGGAAAAACGATATTGCCATCTAACTTGTTTAGATATGCAGCTTTGTTGAGCCATGGGCAATGTCATGTCTCAACACGGGGGATGGTACAGTTAGTGAACCGAGTGTTCACAACATATGGATTTATAAACTACACTAAATATTTTTGTCATGTCACGTTTGTAATAAACATCATGCACAAAGGCGTTGAAGCCCAAGCAAGGAGTTTCCCTACACCACTGTATCTGTTCCATACTATCTATATGGATTTTATAGAACTGAACAAATGCGAAAACAAGAAGTATTGTCTTGTCATTGTAGATATGTTTTCCAAATGGGTGGAAGCTTTTCCGACCAAAAATCCAGACGCAGCTACTGTTGCGAAAACCCTTGTTAAAGAAATTATTCCTAGATTTGGCATACCGGAAAAGATCTACAGTGACAATGGCACACATTTTGTAAACCAAACCATACAACAATTGAGCAAGTATTTTGGGATTTCTTTAAAAAATCATTGTGCGTATCACCCTCAATCTGCAGGATTGGTAGAGAGGCACAATGGGACATTGAAGAACAAGTTAAGGAAACTTAACAAAGAGACACATAGAAATTGGGTGTACTGTCTGCCCCTGGCACTGTTGAGCATGAGAACTGTTCCGAATGCAAAGGGATTGACTCCTTTTGAGAAGTTATTTGGACGAGCATATTATATACCTCAGTGGAAACCTCTCATGCCCACAGACCAGGAAGCCGACTGTACACTTGTTGAGTATATGAGGAGATTGTTGAATTCTAAACACCTTCTGCAGTTAAATTCTGTTTCAGATAAAGAACAAACCAGACCATCAGAAGCAGCAGTAGTCCCAGGCACATGGGTCTGTGTGAAAGTCATCAAAAAGAAAAACTGGACGACGCCGAAGTGGGAAGGGCCATTCCAAGTGCTACTGTCAACACCCACTGCAGTCAAGATCGCGGAGCGTGCATCCTGGATTCACCTGACACACTGTAAACTGGTTAAAAACTTTGAACTAGATAAAAATCTTGTTACCGTTACACCACAAGAGTAAAAATGACAAAATCCAGAGCAAACAGGAATGCAGAACAACCACAGAAGTATTGCATGATCATCCTGTTGACTATACTGATGACATTGATCTTTTTCTTGTGGCCTTTCCTTTTTCCAGCCACACAAGCTGAACTGAATAAACGTGATGCTACTCATAGACTGGCACCGAACTTTAACACTTACCAAGCAATTAAATATGTGTATGCTAAGACTTTTAATGTTTCGAATTGCTGGATCTGTACAGCTTTTCCGACAGCATACGGGGGAATACTAATGACTGCAGTTCCCTAGGGTCAATGAGACATGGGAAAACTTGATTTATGACACAACAACTGTTAAATCACAAGATAAAATAGCATTGCACTTGTCTGTTCCACAGAAGGGAAATGTGTGTTTTTACAAAAATGATACTGTTCAGGTGGGTTGGAGCAATTGCAATGTGACAGTTCCTTACAAATGTTACACTAAAGCAAATAATGCAGGTTCTTATTGTAATACAAATTATGATTCATTTCTTGAATTGATGCATAAAACAATTAATGAAGTACAACATAATGATGTTCTTTTTAAGCAACTGTCTATAATTGATAGGAAAATGTTTCATGCAGGGCAAGTATATGTTGATAGCAAGGTTACTACTAAGGTAGAGGATTGTTATTTTGTGTGTGGCAAAAAGGCATACAAATGGTTACCTGAGAATTGGTCCGGCAGTTGTTTTTTGGGTTACCTGGTTCCGGCCATATATCACATTGCAGTTTTGCCTCGAGGTAAAATTCGAAATGCACGAGAGGTCACCAAGAAACCTGTTAAGAAATCTGAGAATCCATTGGGACAAATCGAGGCAAGCTGGAGAAACCATCATTCCATGGGCGATAAACTGACACATATGGACTCGAGTGATACTATTATATCATGGGCAGGCATATTACCAGCATATGGAGCAGTGAAATTGATTTGGGAGCTGAGAAAACTGTCTAAACTCCTCGAAGTAATGAGCAATGCAACTTTTTCCGCCTCTAATTAGTAACTGATGAACTGAATGCCATGAATAAAATCTTTTTAAGCACAAAGTCTTCGGTTCACTTATTGGTGACATGTTGGCGTTTGGAAAAAAGTCATGATTTTCTTCTTTTTGGTATTGAGTAGGATAAGAGCCATTTGACAGATTGTTCCCTGCCAAATAGGTAATTATTAAACCAGGCAAGTGATGAGGGGGATAGGTGGAGATTTGTGAGTTTGGATAGTAGTAGAGGATGAGACAGTATCAAAGGCTTTGCAGAGATCTAGGAAGAGACAGGAAATGAGTTTATTGTTGTCTAGGGCCTCTACAATGATATGAGTGAAGGAGAGGAGGGCAGTGGTGGTGCTGTGGTGAGGACGAAATCCATGTTGGGTAGGGGTAAGTAAGTGGTGTGTGAGGAGGTGATTGAGAAGCTGTGAGTGAATACATTTTTCTAATATCTTGGAGAGGGGGGACAGAATGGTAATGGGTCGGTAGTTTGAGGGGTCAGTGGAGTCTCCACCTTTATGAAGAGGGATAGTGAAGAAAAATTTCCAAAGGGTAGGGACAGTTGATTCCAGAATTGTTAGAAAAATATGTATTAATGTTTGTATTAGTGCTTTTTAGAAAGCCCAAAAGGGTTAACACATTTATTCTATTTCATACTGCATAAATCCATATAAACTGCAAATGCTTTCTGACCATGCTTTCTGACCTTGTATTTTGTCAGCACAGCTAAAATCTTGTTTATGCTTTTGGAAATTAACTGAGAAGCAGATGGTTTTCTGCTAAGTTAGGAAAATAATGAATAGAACAATACTGCTTTCTATAATGTTATTAAACTTAGACAATTAGCCCTGTCTGTGCTATGAGAGCATACACAGCTGCAGGAAGGATAGCTAAGTAGAACAAAGACCTCTTGAAGAATAGAACTATAATCTGTGATTGCTTTGTGCTCGAATGAGTAGAGTACCTTGAAATGTAACACAGCACTGTAGAAATAATTGCAACTAGCTGCTGGTCTCCAAGGCCATGTTATTTTTCGAAAAGTTTTCTCATGAATCTAGAAATGTTATGTCATGTCAGCAGAAAATATTAAACAACATCTGCTGTGAAAAACAATATAGTAGGCTTGTATTTAATTACGTCAGCTTTAGAAGGCAATGCTTTGTAAAACAGTATAAGAATGGCTTCATTTCCTGTTACTAATCAGACAAACTCTGTATTTTTGCTTGCATGTTTTTGTCTCCTTGCCGCAATAATTAAAAGTGCCTTAACCTGAACCTTATGTGTATTGGTCTTTGAAGTTTTTTCCTTTGACAGATTGGTCCTTCGGACCAGAAACCTCCATTTCTCCCGGATCAGACAGGCCAGGTGGCGTGAAACCGTACGGGGAAGAAACCACATCGGTTCTTCTTATTTGAAAAGACCTCCGACTGAATTCTCGTACAAAAGAGGCCAGCCACTTTCTGATCTGTGACTGAAGGGCGGGTTTACCTCGAACTAGGTGATTAATCACGAGGGCTCAGGTAAGGTGAGATTTACCTTTTTCTGTTTTAGATCAGGGACTTGATTTGCATTGATTTGTCAGGGACAAAAAGATTGCTTGTCTTGTCATAGATCAGGGAAACAGAATGGGTAAGGTAGTCATTCTGGAAAGACTATAACAAATCCTGTGGTACCACGTAAAAATAAGAAGGGTTACGTAACATTTTTTTTAAGGTAAGAACAAAATGGGAAATAGGTGCACAAAAAGATCCCAAACTCCGCCGTTAACCGAAGACGCGAAATTTATGCAATCACAACGTGCCGATAATGTTAAATACTACTCAAAATGGATTAATAAGTATGAATTTGATGGTAAATTAGAAAAATCCTCGCTTATTAAACTTATCAAACAGCTTAAAACTGATTCCAGAGGTCGGGTAAAAAAGCAACGTCAGTTAGGGATTCCTCAGGCACACAGGTGGATTGAGGAAGCAAACCGTAGGGAACAAAAGAGTAATAATTCAAAAGCAATGTTTTTAGATAAAGAGGATAATAACTTAGTAATAGCATCGGCCCCTCCACCCCCTTCGCTTCCCTTACCAGAATATGAAGCAAGTGGGCAAGCTGATCCACCCCCATGATATCCTGCTATCCCTGCAAAAGCAAAACCGTTTGTTAGAGATCCTGTCGAGTCGAGACCAGGTCTCGAACACGGGCAGGAAACTCAAAAGGGGAAGTTGAGTTGTATCAAATGGGTAGAAATTCACAATCTTTACGTGAGGAAGAAATGTGCCCACTAATAGAAGTACCTAATCCTCAGGCAGGACAAGAAGGACAGGACCCATCTCTCTTAGTTTACAGACCGTGGACACCGGAAGATATCCGGAAAGCCACTGAGGGAATTCCCCATCCAAAAGTTAATTTTAGAAAATTTTTAGAAGTCTTACAAGGCATGAGGTTAAGTTATAACTTAAACAGAGAAGAAGTAGAAAAGTAGTCAGACAAATCGTGGGACCAGATTGGCACATGATTAGTGGCAACTGGAATCCCCGTGACGCAGAACACAAACCCCTCCCACATAGCAGCGCAGAGTTAGACAACAGAGTGAAAGGTCTTACAGACCGAATCTCTGAGAAATGGAAGCCTAGGGCAGGCTGGACTTGCATTAATCAATGCATCCAACAAGAAGGTGAAACTGTTGACAGATATTATGCTAGATTATTAGAGTGTTTTGATAACCATTGTGGAATACAGGTACCTGAAGATCGATAACCATTGTGGAATGCAGGTACCTGAAGATCAAACACATGATTCCCCATATGAGCAGCAGTTAAAGAATGCATTTTTAAAAGGCAGTATTGCATCCATAAGCAGCTTTATTACAAAGCACATGGTAGATCATCGTACAAGTAGACTACAGTCACTACTTGAATATGCTAGACATGCCGAGAGGCATTTTAATAGCAAAAAGAAAAAGAAAGCCCAAGTATTTTCTGTAGAAGATGGAGCAGAAGTATATGTAGTACAGTCTGGGAAAAAGGGCAAGAAAATGCCCAGGGAAACAAACAATCTGATCAACGATCAGAGGACTTTGAAGGGCGAAAGAAAAGGGGGGACTGCTTTAAATGCGGTAAAAAGGGACACTTGGCAAGGGATTGCAAGAAAAACAAGAAGGCAAACCACAGAACATAAGGAGGGTGAGGACTGACTATATGATAGCCAGGAATCACTGGAAGAAAATAGCCAAGAAAAGACAAATGCAAATGTGATAGAGGGAGTAGAGGATGTGACAGAAGAAATAGAGGAAGTACATGAAGTCACGGATAGTGAAGAAAATGAAATTTTGGACTTAGCTTTATTGAGCTTGGAGCTCTAGCAGACACAAAACCAGAAGTTACACTCCTGGTAGAAGGGAGGGAAGTCAAATTTTTGTGTGACTCAGAGGCATCACGGACCCTGGAACATCCCTCCAAACTGCCAGAGAACTCAGAGTCACCTGATCACATATTAGTGAAAGCAGCTAATGGACAGCTGTATCGGGAGCCCCTCTCCCATAACATCGCAATAACTGATCCTGTTTCAGGATTAACCCAGAAAAGCAAAATTGTTGTTTCTGCAAAATGCCCAGTAAACCTCTTGGGCCGAAATCTTATGCAGCTATTTGGCATAGCAGTGGTTCCAACTATGCAGGGTATGGAAGCACAGTGACAAATTGATACTTTTGCAGTGCAATCGGAGGGTGAAACATTTTATTGGTACAGCCAGGACTTGGTTATGACTGGTCCAGGGGCAGTAACCGAAGAGCTGATGAATGTAGCCATCAGCAAGTTCCCCTCCCTTGACATTAATAAACAACATTTGTTGCACTGTACTCTGTATTATTGTAGCACATCAAGACCTGATAAAGAATATGAGCAAGAGTTGTTTAGAAACCGTGCAAACAGATTAGTATTACGTAATCTGCACTGGGACATAAAGGGAACAGTGTAGTTAGCTGTTCATTACCCCAGGAGTTCTTTGCACTTTATAAATCTAATCGATTACCACATGTAAGCTTAACCAAGGACAAAATGTAAAATGGGAAGACCTAGGAGAAAAAGTCATGAGATGGGAAAAACAGACAGAGTTAGAACTGTCAGAACAGGGAGTACAAAAGCAGAAGTTAAATTGTATAACACAGGCACACCCATCTGTACACTTGCAGTCTAGCGAGAACAGCTGATTAGCACTCTTATCAGAAGAGGAAGAAGATGCCTTACAAAGCATACCAGAAACTCTCTGATCAACAGGCAAATCAGATGTAGGACTTATTCGCACAGCAGGACCAGTTACTATCATGCCAAAGTCAGCATTTAGACCGCAAAGAGACAGTATCCCTTAAGAAAAGATGCAGAAGTAGGAATCAAACCTATCATAGCAACTTTACTTAAGGAAGGAGTACTGGTGGAATCTCCTGATTCACCATGTAACACACCCTTATTTCCTGTTAGGAAAGCAAACGGAGAATGGCGTATGGTCCAAGATTTACAAGCTGTAAACGACAGTAATACCAAGGGCACCTACAGTGCCAGATCCACATACCCTGTTGAATGATTTAAAACCTCAACAGAAATATTTTTCTGTGGTAGATATCAGCAATGCGTTCTTTTCGATACCAATACACCCTGACAGCCAACATTGGTTTGCATTCACATTTCAGGGGAAAAGGTACACATACACGCGACTACCACAGGGATATTGTGAAAGTCCGACAATATTCTCACAAGAGATGGCAAGCAACTTGGCGGGATTTACCCCACCAAGAGGCAGTCAGATTTTACTTTATGTTGATGACATCCTGCTGGCAGCCCCCACCTGGCAAGATTGTAAAGAGGATACCGTAGCATTGTTACAATTTTTAGTCACTCAGGGACATAAAGTAAATAAAAACAAATTACAGCTTTGGAGAAAGCAAGTTAAATACCTACGATATGTAATATCCAAAGAGGGCAGAACATTAGACGAGGACAGAAAAATAGCGATTTTACAAGCACCGAAACCCACTACCAAGAAGGAAATGATGTCCTTCCTGGGTACGACCAATTTTTGTCGGAGCTGGATTCCAAACTATGCTTTGGAATCTGCACCTCTGACTAACTTGATATACAAGAAGCCTATGGCAGCACAAGATTTATTACAATGGATACCAGAAGCAGAATCTGCTTTCTGTAAATTGAAACAGTTGATAGCATCCTCATTAGCTTTAGGATTACCAAACTATCATAAACGTTTTTTCCAAACTGTAGATTGTAAGCAAGGTTATATGACATCAGTGCTAATACAACAGCATGGGAACAAGCAAAGCCCCATTGCTTACTATTCATCACAACTGGACCCAGTGGTGCGGTCTTTACCCCACTGTGTACAAGCAGTAGTCGCAGCTGCAATGGCAGTGCAGGCTTCGGCCTCAGTAGTATTGTTCCACCCTCTCACGTTGAGAGTGCCTCATGCAGTCGCGATTATTTTACTGCAAGAAAAAGTAGCATATCTTTCTCCTGCTAGGCATCTTTCCTGTATGACTATATTGTTGAGCCAACCTCATATGACAATTGAACGATGCACAACCTTAAATCCGTCTACCTTGCTTCCAACTCCTGCAGATGGCACATTGCACAGCTGCCTGCAGGAGATTGAGCAAAAGACACTACCTAGACAAGATCTCACGTATGTTCCCTTGGATGATGCCGAAGTGACATACTATGTGGACGGCTCATGCAAAAGGGGTCCTACAGGACAGAACCTAGTAGGATATGCAGTAGTTTCTGATACTGAGGTTGTAGAAGCAAAATCTTTACCACACAACTTATCTGCACAAGCAGCAGAGCTGATTGCCTTGACACAGGCATGTACCTTAGCAAAGGGTAAATGTGTGAACATTTTTACTGATAGCCAGTATGCTTTTTCTACTGTACATGTTTTTGCGCAACAGTGGAAAAATCGAGGAATGATAACATCTACTGGCAAACCGATCAGTCATGCACAGTTTATTTTAGATCTTTTAGAATCTATTCAGTTACCTCAGAAAGTAGCTATTTGTAAATGCATAGCTCATACCAAGCAACAGGATAGAATTTCAAAAGGTAATGCAAGGGCTGATACAGCTGCAAAACAGGCAGCTTCAGAAGCATTTCTTTTGAATGAGGAATTACAACCTTCTGAGATTTTAGACTTAGAAATGTTGAAAACAATGCAGACACTTACTACACAAGTTGAGAAACAAAGATGGATAAAACGAGGAGCAATTCTCAAGGAAGGGCTGTACATCTCCAAAGAGGGAAAAACGATATTGCCATCTAACTTGTTTAGATATGCAGCTTTGTTGAGCCATGGGCAATGTCATGTCTCAACACGGGGGATGGTACAGTTAGTGAACCGAGTGTTCACAACATATGGATTTATAAACTACACTAAATATTTTTGTCATGTCACGTTTGTAATAAACATCATGCACAAGGGGCGTTGAAGCCCAAGCAAGGGAGTTTCCCTACACCACTGTATCTGTTCCATACTATCTATATGGATTTTATAGAACTGAACAAATGCGAAAACAAGAAGTATTGTCTTGTCATTGTAGATATGTTTTCCAAATGGGTGGAAGCTTTTCCGACCAAAAATCCAGACGCAGCTACTGTTGCGAAAACCCTTGTTAAAGAAATTATTCCTAGATTTGGCATACCGGAAAAGATCTACAGTGACAATGGCACACATTTTGTAAACCAAACCATACAACAATTGAGCAAGTATTTTGGGATTTCTTTAAAAAAATCATTGTGCGTATCACCCTCAATCTGCAGGATTGGTAGAGAGGCACAATGGGACATTGAAGAACAAGTTAAGGAAACTTAACAAAGAGACACATAGAAATTGGGTGTACTGTCTGCCCCTGGCACTGTTGAGCATGAGAACTGTTCAATGCAAAGGGATTGACTCCTTTTGAGAAGTTATTTGGACGAGCATATTATATACCTCAGTGGAAACCTCTCATGCCCACAGACCAGGAAGCCGACTGTACACTTGTTGAGTATATGAGGAGATTGTTGAATTCTAAACACCTTCTGCAGTTAAATTCTGTTTCAGATAAAGAACAAACCAGACCATCAGAAGCAGCAGTAGTCCCAGGCACATGGGTCTGTGTGAAAGTCATCAAAAAGAAAAACTGGACGACGCCGAAGTGGGAAGGGCCATTCCAAGTGCTACTGTCAACACCCACTGCAGTCAAGATCGCGGAGCGTGCATCCTGGATTCACCTGACACACTGTAAACTGGTTAAAAACTTTGAACTAGATAAAAATCTTGTTACCGTTACACCACAAGAGTAAAAATGACAAAATCCAGAGCAAACAGGAATGCAGAACAACCACAGAAGTATTGCATGATCATCCTGTTGACTATACTGATGACATTGATCTTTTTCTTGTGGCCTTTCCTTTTTCCAGCCACACAAGCTGAACTGAATAAACGTGATGCGTTACTCATAGACTGGCACCCGAACTTTAACACTTACCAAGCAATTAAATATGTGTATGCTAAGACTTTTAATGTTTCGAATTGCTGGATCTGTACAGCTTTTCCGACAGCATACGGGGGAATACTAATGACTGCAGTTCCCCTAGGGGTCAATGAGACATGGGAAAACTTGATTTATGACACAACAACTGTTAAATCACAAGATAAAATAGCATTGCACTTGTCTGTTCCACAGAAGGGAAATGTGTGTTTTTACAAAAATGATACTGTTCAGGTGGGTTGGAGCAATTGCAATGTGACAGTTCCTTACAAATGTTACACTAAAGCAAATAATGCAGGTTCTTATTGTAATACAAATTATGATTCATTTCTTGAATTGATGCATAAAACAATTAATGAAGTACAACATAATGATGTTCTTTTTAAGCAACTGTCTATAATTGATAGGAAAATGTTTCATGCAGGGCAAGTATATGTTGATAGCAAGGTTACTACTAAGGTAGAGGATTGTTATTTTGTGTGTGGCAAAAAGGCATACAAATGGTTACCTGAGAATTGGTCCGCAGTTGTTTTTGGGTTACCTGGTTCCGCCATATATCACATTGCAGTTTTGCCTCGAGGTAAAATTCGAAATGCACGAGAGGTCACCAAGAAACCTGTTAAGAAATCTGAGAATCCATTGGGACAAATCGAGGCAAGCTGGAGAAACCATCATTCCATGGGCGATAAACTGACACATATGGACTCGAGTGATACTATTATATCATGGGCAGGCATATTACCAGCATATGGAGCAGTGAAATTGATTTGGGAGCTGAGAAAACTGTCTAAACTCCTCGAAGTAATGAGCAATGCAACTTTTTCCGCTCTCGAATTAGTAACTGATGAACTGAATGCCATGAGAACTGTGGTGCTTCAAAACCGCATGGCTCTTGACTTCACCCTATCAGCGAGAGGTGGTACATGTGCTTTAATCCAAGAAGAGTGCTGTTCATACATTCCTGACAACCAGCACAAGATAGACAACCATCTTGAGGTGATTCAGCAAGTGTCGGCCATGACCAAACCAGGCCCAAACCCGCAGACGGACTTTTTACAGAAATGGTTTGGGGGGTGGGGTACCATCCTAATGAACATCTTGATTGCCATTTGTGTAGGTATGCTCCTGTTGGGAGTATGTGTTTGTTGTGGTATCCCCTGCATGAAAAGATTGATCAAAGATTTTATAGACCAGTCAGTTTCTGAAACCTTATATCAAAGTACTGAGTTTGAAGAACTGTTAAAGACTGAAATGCTTTCATAAGTTAAACTGAATGACTCTCTTAACTGCAAATCCTGAATGGAAGAGGTTAAGAGAAGAAATAAACCGTTTATGCTTTTTGAAAGTAGAATAAAAGTATTACTAGGGGGGAAATGTTAGAAAAATATGTATTAATGTGTGTATTAGTGCTTTTTAGAAAGCCCAAAAGGGTTAACACATTTATTCTATTTCATACTGCATAAATCCATATAAACTGCGAATGCTTTCTGACCATGCTTTTTGACCTTGTATTTTGTCAGCACAGCTAAAATCTTGTTTATGCTTTTGGAAATTAACTGAGAAGCAGATGATTTTCTGCTAAGTTAGGAAAATAATGAATAGAACAATACTGCTTTCTATAATGTTATTAAACTTAGACAATTAGCCCTGTCTGTGCTATGAGAACATACACAGCTACAGGAAGGATAGATAAGTAGAACAAAGACCACTTGAAGACTATGAACTATAATCTGTGATTGCTTTGTGCTCAAATGAGTAGAGTATCTTGAAATGTAACACAGCACTGTAGAAATAATTGCAACTAGCTGCTGGTCTCCAAGGCCATGTTATTTTTCGAAAAGTTTTCTCATGAATCCAGAAATGTTATGTCATGTCAGCAGAAAATATTAAACAACATCTGCTGTGAAAAACAATATAGTAGGCTTGTATTTAATTATGTCAGCTTTAGAAGGCAATGCTTTGTAAAACAGTATAAGAATGGCTTCATTTCCTGTTACTAATCAGACAAACTCTGTATTTTTGCATGCATGTTTTTGTCTCCTTGCCGCAAGAATTAAAAGTGCCTTAACCTGAACCTTACGTGTATTGGTCTTTGAAGTTTTTTCCTTTGACAAGAATAGATCGATTAATTAGTATAGATATATGATAGGCAACTGAGTCAGGAACAAGTTTGAGGAATGTAAGAGATAGATTGTCAGTGGAAGGAGAGCAAGGATTTAGCCTGAGTAGTAGAGATTTGATGTAAGTTATGGGAACTGGCTCAAAAGAAAACAAAGTTGCGTTAGTGGGACTTGGAGGGGTGGGTGTCAAAGTAGAGTTTGGCTTAGAGGTTACCAGATTTTGGATGGAAGAGATAAAGTGTTTATTCAGGAGGGTAGCTGTTTCCTGAGAGGAAGAGTTAGAGTATGGGGAGGGATTAGAGGGCATTCCAGGATAAAGGATGTTGTTGAGAGTTGACCAAACTTTTCGAGGATTGGATTTGTTGTTAAGCTGAGCAGAGCCGTAGTATAACTTTTTTGTCATTAGTTGTATGTTTTTTTGCAAGGTTCCTGAGTTGCCTGTATTTTTGAAGAAAAGGTGGTTGTTTAATTTTAATCTAGGTTTTCCAAGCACAATCTCTTTGTTTCATAAGGGACCTAGTCTCTTTGGAGAGCCAGGGAGCATGATTTGATTTTACTCTGATCTTCCTAGAGGGAGCTAAAGAGTTTAGAATATTCATGAAGATGCTATTAAAAGTGCTTACAGCATTGTTTAGGGGGAGGTGTTTTAGGATGGACCAATCTATGTTGTGGAGAATGGAGTTAAATTGGGATGAATTGAAAGGATTACCTGCTAATGCATAGTTACATGTCTCACACTGAGCCTCCCCCTTAGCAACCACTACTAACTTGCCATGTTGTCTTCTGCCTGCCATTGACTTGCATGGCAGAATAGTGGTTTTAGTTAGAATGCTTATTTTAAGTTTATTTCATTATTTTCCCCCCAATCCCATTTACGCACCACTGCCCTACGCTTAAACAGTCGAGATTGGCTAAAAAAAATAAAAGTTGATTTTTTTTATTGTTTATGTTGTTTGCAATGCCAACGGCCTTATACTTGGCATTGGCATGCTTCCTGACTGATATGCAGCCTTTATTTGGAGCTGTCACGGTTCCATTTTGGAGTTTGCAGAAATGTACTCGGTTACTAACCGAGTACATTTCTGCAGATTGCACTAGTCCTGCACGGCCGGTTGCAAGCTTCCTGGATCACAAATTCACCTCATTTGCATGGATTTCTCCTGCATAGGTTCATAGGTTCATAGGTTGGTACTAGGCTATCAGCCCTAGGGCCTATACAAGCCTAGCCATAACAATTCCCTGGCTATTTCTTCCCACATTATTTACTTTCCTGGACCCCTGTCTAGCAGGGCGACTGACGTGATCCCTGGGGTGAATTTCCTTTCTCCCATCCAATCGTCAAGGTTCCTCTTGAAGAGGTCCAAAGAGGCACTCTGCTTGACATGTATGGGCAATCTATTCCAGAGTCTGGGGAGTCTCTGGGTCAGGAACCTATCCCTCCAACATGTTTTGTTTATTGTGATGACAAGGTTTAGATCCCTGGAGCATGTAGCTCTGAGGGATTGGGATTTCTTTAAGTGTAGCATGTCCAACAGCTCTGGGTTTGACATGGCCTTGTATGTTAAGCAGAGATCGCCTCTGAGTAGACGATATGCAGAGTATAGCTGGAGTTTTTTAAGGCGGTCAGCATAGGGCATCTGCTTTAGGCCTGTGATTCTTTTAGTGAGGTATTTCTGAGGCCTTTCCAGTTGTTGCAGATGTCTTGAGAGGTACATACCAAATGGGGCGTTGTATTCTATAATGGGTCTAATGAGGGATGAGTACAGTGGGACAATGACCTCCTTTTTCTGGATGAAAAGCCCTTCATGATGAGGTGTGCCACATAGAAGGATTTCCTGACTGTTGTGGCGATGTGGTTATCGAAGGTGAGACCACTGTCCACCTGTGTCCCTAAGTCTCTTATCACACTTTCTGTGTTTAGTGTACTGCCACCTATATGGTAATTCATGGATACATGTTTTTTCCCAAAGGGGATAACAATACATTTCTTGGCATTGAGCTTGAGCCCATGGCTCTGGCACCAAGCATCTGTTTCTGTAAGGCCCTTTGTAGAGTATCCACATCATTTGGGGATTCAATAATGGCTCCCAGTTTGCAGTCATCTGCAAACTTTGTTAGCCAGAGTCCCTTAGTGTTGACCTGTACTTCAGAGAAGTAGATGCCAAACAAGAGCGCCCCAGGACTGAACCCTGAGGTACTCCACTTGTCACTTGTCTGGAGCTGGATTTGGAGTCGGCTACTTTTACAGTGTGGGTTCTATCAGTAAGCCATTTAGCAACCCATTGGGTGACATAGGGATTAATGCCAAACTTAGTAAGTTTATCTATGATTCCAGAGTGGGGGATGGTGTCAAAGGCCTTGGCAAGGTCTAGATAGGCTGTGTGGACCACCTTACCCTTGTCCATGGCTCTGGAGACTGATTCAAAGAAGTCAATCAGGTTCAGGAGACAAGATCGGCCCTTCAAAAACCCAAACTGGGTGGGGTCCAGTGTTTGAAGGTTGCCAATGTCTTTGTTTATAAGTTCCATGATAATACGCTCCATGGCTTTGCAGATAAGGCTTGTCAGACTGATGGGACGGTAGTTTCCGGGATTCAAGGTGGATCCCCCCTTGTGGATTGGGATAACTGTAGCTCTGTGCCACTCAGTGGGCACGAAACCTGAGGTGAGGCTATGATTAAACATGACACTTAGGTGAGGTGCCTGTTCATATTGTAGTTCATGTAGTACACAGCCCAAGATGTCATCTGGTCCCATGGATGCTGTATTCTTGGCTTTAGAGAGTGCGTTTTGTACCTGTGTGGCCGTTATTACTGGAATTTGGCAATCTTCTGGTATTGAGATGGGCCATTTAGGGGGTGAGAGTGGGGTGAAGTTGGCACTGAATCGATCTGCCAGGATATTGGCAATATCCTTCGGATCAGTATATTTAATTCCATTCTGTTTTATCTCAGAGCAGATCTGAGCATTGCCATTTAGATTCTTGACATAATTATAGAATGCTTTGTGGTTGTCTTTGGAATCTTTGGCAATTTTATTTTCGTAACTAGCTTTGGAGGATTTTATGAGGCATCTCAGTTTCTTACTGAGGCTAGTAAGGGAGTTTTTTGCATCCTGGGATTTTCCTCTTTTCTGCAAAAGTTTCTTCCTTTTGTTGTAAAGTTTGTTTATGGCAGGGAACCACCAGATTGGCTTCCTTTTTTTGGATGAGAGCATTTTGGTTCTATTTGGGATGGCACGATTCATGCATGAGTAGATGTGCTCGTACAGTGCCATAGTGTAGGATTCAGCAGTTGAACTTTCAGTTCCCGTCTGCATGGGTGTCATGAAGTTTGTCACTTCTGACTTGAGTAGCATGAAGTTGGCTTTGGAGAAGTTTTTATGGTGGTTTCTTTACTGGGGGTGGGGTGGGATGTGGATGTTAAGGGTGATTAGCTTATGGTCAGACCTGACTAACGAGGGGTGACCATAGGTATGGAGCATTGATTTCCCATGTTGGTAATGACCAGGTCTAGGATATTGGAGCCCTGGTGGGACTATGGATTAGTTGATCCAGGGCGTTGGAATTTATGAATTCCAAGAACCGTTAGCAAAGGTGTTGGGGCATGAGTAGTTTTCCCAGTTAATGGCAGGGTAGTTAAAATCTCCCAGTATTAGGGTGTTTGGTTCTATCTTAATATTTTCCAGTATGTTTAGAAAGGTGTAGTGAGAATCTTGGGGTATGGTGGGGATCTGTAGCAAGCTACAATTTGGATTGCAGTCTTACCTAGTGTTAGTTGCACTTGGAGAATTTCAGACACATTGTGTTGGCCAACTAGCCTGGTGGTGTGAATATCCTTGGTGAATATTGACACTCCTCCACCTTTAGTGTTTCGGTCCTGGTTTGGTGGCGAAAAGTGTGGTAAGAGTTGTAGCCTGGTATTGCAGGGGTGCTCTCTGGAGCCTTGAACCAGGTCTCAGTTACTGCACAGATATCAATGTTCTCCATTTTAGGAGTGTCTCGAGAGAGTGCATTTTGAGGTTTAGACTTCTAGCATTGAGTAGCATTACCTTCAGATTTTGCATGCTTGTACCTGTTATGGTGGTGGTTTTGTCCTTTGAAGTTTGCCTAAAAAAGGCACTATAGGGGTGGCAAGAGCCTTAGCCAGTAACCTGAATCCCAGGGGCGACAGGTGCAGACCATCTCTGGCAAAGCATCGTGGTCTGTCAATCATGTCATCCCAGGCAGACAGATACTGGATCCCCTTTGAATGACACCATAAGCTTAGCCAATTGTTGAAGTCAATCATTTTATCCTTATATTGTGGTATCATTCTGGGCGAAGGCAGGATGCTACTCAGGGCTAGGGTCATACCTGCCTGGGCCACTTGGGCAAATGGGGTGATTTGCATACAGGGGCTTAGTCCATGCAGGACTAGTGAAGGAGCGCTCGTGCACGCCCCTGCAGGCTGTTCCTGGATCACATGGCAGACATATTGCCTGCTGGAGCTCCTGCACTAATCCTGCATGCCGTGCAAGGCATAGAGAATCCGGGGGTGTGACTTTGAATGCTATGCAAGAAAAATGCAAATAACTATTATTTTCTTTTCTTTTTTTAACCTGGTAGGATCAAATCAGATACTCTCATTAGACAATGGGGATTGGGGCTGTCTGTAGTTGAAATAACTTGATTCTGCTGTTTTGGCTGTAATCCTAAATTTGCTGTACTAATGTGTATTTGGGTGAAGCAAACTGGAATACAGTTTATGATTACTATTAATGAGAAACAAAATAAATTAATGTAATCATTATTTTTTTACTCTGCTAGGTTCATGCCAGATAGCATTAGTTAGATTAATGTCTATTTGTGTGAAGCAAGCAGGAATACAAGCTATAACTACTGTTTATGTAAAGAAAATATGTTGATGTAATAATTATTTTTTATCCTGGCAGGGTCTAGCCAGATTCTGTGGGTAGGGAATCGGTTTGGGGGGTTGTTTGTGGATAAAATGACTGGGTTTATTGTTTACTGTTATAATTCTGGCTTTGCAGGACTAAGGTGTATTTCAATGAAGCAAGGTGGAATAAAGGCTGTAGCAATTGTTTCTGTGCAACAAAAATACATTAATGTAATAATTTATTTTATTCTAGCAGGGTCAGACTAGATACTTAGGTAGGTCATGGGTATGGAAGCTATTTGTGGATGAAATGATTGTCCCTTGTAATTTATTTTAATTCTGAATTTGCAGGATTAAAGTATATTTGGGTGAAGCAAACTGGAATGTTATATGTGACTACTATTTATGTGACAAAATATGTTAATATAACATTTTTTTTAACGTGGCAGGGGTAAAACCAGATACCTTAGTTAGGTCATGGGTATAGGGGCTGTTTTTGGATGAAATTATTGGCCTTGCTATTAAAGTATGCAGTGGGGACTGGGACTCTCTGTTGATGAAATGATTCACCCTGCTGTTTGCTGTTGCAACTCTCTTTACAGAACTCATTTCTTTTGCTTGGTGGGGGTATTATCTGTGATTACTGTCTTTGTGAATATTAATATAATAATTATTTTTTATCCTGGTAGGGTCAGATCAGAGTACGTTAAGAAAGCAGTGGGTGTGGGGGCTGCTTGCAGATTAAATAATCGGCGCAAACTTCAGGAAGACATTTTTTGTGTTCTGCTGAGGTCAGCTTTTTGTGCTATTATTATATTTTTTTTTTTCCCGCAGAAATTAAATGGAATATTTACTGATGCATCTAAAAGTCTGTGATTCTGGATTATATTTGTTACCGCACAAAATTAAAATTGATTTTGTTTTACATTCCTCTATTGTATCTTACAAGCATTACATTTGTTTTCATTCATAGCATATAACTTGAAAGGAATATTTGCTTTCTGTGATTTTTTCAGGAAATTTAGTTCCTTAACTCGATGTGCTGATTTTAATAAACTTAATTTCATTGTTCTCACAGAAATATACTTACAAAATGTATTTGCATTTACTATGGTACTTGTTGTAGTGATGTTGCCTTAACTGGGACTCTTTGCTAGGTTATCATAATACATACACAAACTATGCCACTTTGGCCATGTGCAACCAAACATCTAATCAAGACATGCCTTGAAACAACTGGTACTGAGTGTAAATTTGTTGGGTGCCAGACAGTTGTTACCTACATCCACTACTACAGCCACACCACAGTAATGTATAACATAATGCATATTGCTGCCTTTTCACACATACTGTCAGAGCATATTAAGGTGGTCTTTCCACAGACCCCCACCCCCAGTGTTCCACTCTCCCCACTGGTTTACTTTCCATACTGCACCTAAAGTCATGGATCTGCCATTGTAATATATGACTACAGATTACTGACTCAGCACTGCAATCAATTTCTGCAGTGGATCACAGGTGCTTAGATTGCATGGCAGTAGGTTGGCTACCTATTACTATGATCAGAAAACTAAACAAAAATGCATACATGTATAAATTTACAAACTCATAGAGGCTACAAAGCATAGTTAATCCTTGTCAATACCTGCTTCAAGGAGAGAAAAACAAGTCAGGACAGGGATGAACTTATGGACACACATCTAATTGTCAAGATTTGCTTTAAAGGAAGCAGGGGTATCACTCTGAATTTATTCCAGAGTCAGGGAAGGACTGAGGAATACATTTATCCTGCAACATGTCTTGTTTGTTGATGAAGATTCACATCTTTAGTTTGAGTGCTTATGGGACCATTTGTTGTGTGGAGGTGTAGGAAATCAAGGAGGGTTGAGTCATTAATAACACAGAAGGCCTGACACAAATCACTGCATAGGTATCTATAGAAGACAGACTATAAGACAAAGTATCATGCTTGTCTTGGTAGCTGAGGGTCTTTGTCTGGGGATTTTTTTAGCTAGGAACCTGGGGTTCGTTGTAGCTGTGTGATATGTTTAGATTAGACCAGCTGCAGAGAAAATAGCCATACCTGCCACTCATATGTTTAACCTTTCAGTTACAACTGGCAGAGTTCCGTTTTTTTTAAACATACTGTACTAATCTCATTCCAAAAAATAACTTCTGCCATTCACCCTAAGGACTACTGACCAATATCAAACCTCTGCCCCATTCAAACATTGCTGAAAAACTACCATGCAAACAGTTATTTAAACACATATGTAGGTATGACCTTCTCTGTGATGGAGAACAGTTTTCACAGTTAATTTAGCACCTTGACTGCTTTGTTCACCACCAATGGCTCCATTTACAAGAACATGAACAACGGGCTCATTACTGTTGGTCTGTTTTTTTATATGGCCAGAACTTTTGAAACTGCTATTCATGTACTCCTTTTTAATAAACTACAGAAACTACATTTCTGGAGCAATATAATAGTATAGTTCCAGGGCTACCTGACAGATTTTTTTTACATTGACCACAATAATTATTCTGACATTGCAACACTTAACATAGGGGTCCACCAAGGCTCGGTAACAGGCCCCATTACTCTTCTGTTTCTTTGAGAATGATATTCATCTTGAACTCCCACATCTCAACATCGTCATGTACACTGACTATATCTTTGTTCTAATGTCCAGCAAAGCACATTCTGACCTACAATCTAATGTACAAAACAATTTCATAGATCTCTATAGACGGTCACTCAATTATTAAAAAATTTGGCCAACCCTGAGAAAATCAGTGCAATGGTGTTTGGAACTGTTAAGAAAGTGTCTCCAAACTGCTCTGTCTCCACTACTGAAGGGCAACCTTGACAACACTATTCCTGGTGTTTCACAGCTTAAATACCTTGAACTGACACTTGACCCATCAGTCTCCTTCACCACTCACACAGATAAAATTTACAATAAAGTCTTGGTACAACTAAAAGTACCTTCTGTCACTAATTGACCATACTGCCATTACTCAAAATGTTTTACTTCCAAAACATGAATATGTTTTTCCTTTGACTTTACTGGTTCTGCATTCTTAAAATACTCGGAGATTACAAATCACACAAAACAAAATGCTAATATTCTTTCTTCTAGTAGGGCTCCTTGCATCCCCAGTACTGTGATAAGCGTCTATGGCTTATCATGGTGACCAGTCCCACAGATGTCCGCTGACACCAAGTTAAGGACACCAAGTGGCTCTTAGTAACAAATAGGTTAACATTTCTTCACAGCACTCTGCTTTTCAAAATCTTAAACTTAGGTTACTGCCCACTCGGAAAACTTACACTCAGTACCCTGAGAAGCTTTCAGATGACAACCTTTCTCTCACTTGTCCATGCTTCAAAAACTACTACTGGAGAAAGATCATTCTTTAGACTAGATCCTGCCATTTGGAACCACTTTCCCACAAAAAGTAAAAATCCATGATACAATTAAATTGAGTCCATTAAATATGCTTTCAAATACCATCTTCTCAAGGAAGCCTAGTGCACCTGCTAGCATGGCAATGGTTAATACCAGATTACAATTCAGACTAACAGTTCAAGTAATCAGCGCTGCACTTTTGTCCTTACACCTGAATTTTATATTTTATTCTAAATACTATCTGTTTCCCTATATATATATATATATATATATATATATATACAATAATTGCTTAAAACTCATGTTTATTACTCCTGCTTTTGTCAATGCATTTCCATTTGTTACCTATTGTTATTTCCAGCTTCTGTATGTTATGACTCACTTCTTCCTAATTACACATCTCTTTCTGTGCTTATTCTGTATTTTATATTATAAGCATACTGCTGTTCACTGAACCCAGGCCATGGCTTAAAAGGGTCAGTGAACTAGCACATTAACCTGATTAATAAATAAATAAATAACAAATAAATAAATAGAAAATTAATATGTTTTTATATCAAAATGTATGCAATTGGAAATTAATACACATCATTGCTTTGCAAATTACACTTTTTAGGCTAATGGGGCTACAGCTCCTGAGATCTGATGTGGGGTCCCCTTATGAAGGGACATAATAATAACACATTTCCTGTAACTCAGAATAATAGCATGTGGCTGTGCATAAACTGAACTGTTTTTGCAGGGGGTTTACAGAAGTCATGTTCGGTACTGTCGATTAAGCAACCATGTATATTATCCAGCCCTCTAGACATAGTATTTTAAGCATTGGAGAGTGCAGTTAAGACATACTCCATAATAATATTGAGGTAGGAAGGTACTCAAGGAATTGTAAAACTTCAAAAACTGTTTCTGGCTGAGCTAGCTCTAGATCAACTGTTGCCCTGGGAAATCCCCCCAGTTGGCACCCACCTCTCAAAGCTGCAGAGATAAGAACCAAAATCAAGTCGTCTGGGAAAAGAGCTATTATGTTTTGACATAACTGCTATTTATGTGTCTGAAACACCATTCAGAAGCTGAAGCAAATAACTTCATGTTACAGTTCCTGAAACACACACAAACACACATACACACATATATGCACATGTGCATGAGCACTCAAACACAAACACACACACATTCTCCAAGCAAATCATTTAAATAGCCACAGTCTTTATTATGGCTGCTTTATGGCTGAGCTTTATGGTAAGAGTTTCCAAGCCCAAAGCCTTCCAGACAGAGTGAGGCAGGTTTTTGTTCTCTTTAACTGATTGATGGTGTTGTGACCTGGGAGCAAGAATAGTAAAGTAAGGGAATACAGAGGCTTTCCCCCTGCAAAAAGACTCTTGATTTTTTTTTTCATTTAACTGTGCAAGCTATACTACTTATATTTTGAGTATGTAATGTTTATTGAGTAATTGTGCATAATCTTGGTATCTTTGAGCTATGGTGAATCCTTTTAAATGCTATGATGTTGCTTTCCTGCAATCACAGAGTGCAAACCCAAATATTTCAGCTCAAATTAGGTAATTCCCATCCTCACCCATATTAATGCTACCAGCACTAAATAGTATTTGCACTCTGTATTAACTCTTTCACACACAGCACAACTTTTTGCATCCAGAGTCTATGTTAATATGATAATTAACAGAACTCACTAGCTAAGAGTGTATACCAAAGGGTTTATTACTTCTCAGTGTACTCCAGTATAAAGCAAAAGAGTTTTGATAACACTCATCAAACAGTTAATGCTTGTTTACTGTATGTTTCTTCTACATCAATATCTTTTTATACATTAGGATGGGACAAATAATAGAACCTCTACAAGTTGTATTTTACTATCCAAAATGATTCTTGCAATCATAAAATGAAGTTGAAATATTCTTGTTGCCTATGTTTGGCTATTATACAATAGTCCTAGTCAAAGAAACAGCAGCATAATGTTAGTGCTTTAGAATCAGTACAGGTTCCAGATGATAAGGGTTTCCACAGTACCATAACGTCCACATGTTAACAGTGCACCAAAGGATAGTTGCAATAATGTAAAATAAAGTGAAAGATTCCTCTTGCCTGAATCTGGCTATTACTTTTGAATATGAGATAGCAATTGAGGCTGCATCTCAAAGACTTCATGACATAACAGAGTATGTTTCATCCCACTGAACAATTTTATCACTAGTGTAATTCCACAGGATACTTAATGCAGCCTCTAGATGACATGCACATCTGTGCCTGTTTGAAATAATAGAGCTTCCATATGCTAAGGATTTGTATATTCACTAGAAAGGAGTGCCACAAATTAGTATCTAGAAGGTGTGTTAATTCAGTGACATATAAACTGCACACACAGCAACATAAAGCAACAGATAAAAATAAAAACAGTGGTAGCCGGTCAATACTATGTCTCTGTCTGCTGTTTCCCCATTAAACAGTGCATCAACTGTTATTTGGAAAATGTAAAACAAAGTGAAATATTCATCTTGCTTACAGTTGGCTATAACTTCTTACTACTGAGTATTACAGATGCATGCTTGCCAAACAATGAACATTATGTTAGAGTATGGTTGCACTCATTAAATGATATCTGCAAATAAAAGTGACATTTACATCTCACTGTTGAGTGTAGGTTACTTCCCAATGATCACTTTATGTGTGCATTAGCACATTAAAGTTAATGTTTTCTAGATGTTGCCATTAATGTCCGCCAACTATTTTTGTAATCATGTAAAATAAAGTAAAATATTCCTTTCCCTTATATTTGACTATGCTCCCCAGTTTCAGACAACTGAATCAATGAAGCATCCATATGTAAAGCTGGTCTGTTTGCAGTGGAATTTCACTGCAAAGTGTAGCTTCTGAAAAGCCATTTTAATTTGTTTATACAGAGAGCACCTTACCCAATTAGTACTGAATCATCATTCTCTTTCGGCTTTTCCCGTTAGGGGTCGCCACAGCGGATCATCTCTTTCCATTTCTTCCTATCCTCTGCATCTTGCTCTGTCACACCAACCGCCTGCATGTCCTCTCTCACCACGTCCATAAACCTTATCTTAGGCCTTCCTCTATTCCTCTTACCTGGCAGCTCCATCCTTAGCATCTTTTTCCCAATATACCCATCATCCCTCCTCAGCACATGCCCAAACCAATGCAATCTCGTCTCTCTTGCTTTGTCTCCAAACTGTCCAACATGAGCTGACCCTCTAATATACTGGTTCCTAATCCTATCCATCCTAGTCACACCGATTGCAAATCTTAACATCTTTAACTCTGCCACATCCAGCTCTGACTCCTGCCTTTTTGTCAATGCCACTGTCTCCAACCCATATAACATAGCTGGTCTCACTACCCTCTTGTAGACCTTCCCTTTCACTCTTACTGGTACCCGTCTGTCACAAATTACTCCTGACACTCTTCTCCACCCATTCCACCCTGCCTGTACTCTCTTCTTCACCTCTCTTCCACATTCACCATTACTCTGAACTGTTGATCCCAAGTACTTAAACTCGTCCACCTTTACCAACTCTACTCCCTGCATCCTCACCATTCCTCTACCCTCCCTCTCATTTACACACATATATTCTGTCTTAGCCCTGCTGACCCTCATCCCTCTGCTCTCTAGAGCATATCTCCACCTCTCCAGAGTCTCCTCAGCCTGATTCCTACTCTCACTACAGATCACAATGTCATCTGCAAACATCATAGTCCACGGGGCCTCCTGTCTGATCTCATCTGTCAACCTGTCCATCACCACTGCAAATAAGAAAGGACTCAGAGCTGATCCTTGATGTAATCCCACCTCCACCTTAAATGGATCTGTCACTCCCACTGCAGTCCTCACCACTGTCACACTACCCTCGTACATATCCTGTACCACTCTTACGTACTTCTCTGCCACTCCCGACTTCCTCATACAATACCACAACTCTTCTCTAGGCACCCTGTCATATGCTTTCTCCAAGTCTACAAAGACACAATGCAACTCCTTCTGACCTTCTCTGTATTTCTCCAACAACACTCTCAGAGCAAACATTGCATCTGTAGTGCTCTTTCCTGGCATGAAACCATACTGCTGATCACTAATCATCACCTCCCTTCTTAACCTTGCTTCCACTACTCTTTCCCATAACTTCAAGCTGTGACTAATCAGTTTTATCCCTCTGTAGTTACTGCAGCTCTGCACATCACCCTTATTCTTAAAGATAGGTACCAAAACACTTTTTCTCCACTCCACAGGCATCCTCTGACTTTCCAAAATTTCATTAAACAATCTAGTTAGAAATTCCACTGCCATTTCTCCTAAGCACCTCCATGCTTCCATTGGTATGTCATCTGGGCCAACAGCCTTTCCATTCTTCATCCTCTTCATAGCTGCCCTTACTTCCTCCTTGCTAATCTGTTTCACTTCCTGATTCACTATCCCCACATCATCCAACCTTCTCTCTCTCTCATTCTCTTCATTCATCAGCCTCTCAAAATACTCTTTCCATCTACTCAACACACTCTCCTCTCTTGTGAGTACCTTACCCTCACTATCCTTTATCACCCTTACATGCTGCACATCTTTCCCAGCTCTGTCCCTCTGTCTAGCTAATCGGTACAAGTCCTTTTCTCCCTCTTTAGTGTCCAATCTCTCGTACAACTCTCCATATGCCCTATCCTTAGCTCTCGCCACCTCTCTCTTTGCCATGCGCCTCATCTCCTTATACTCATGTCTACTTTCTTCATCTCTTTGACAATCCCACTTCTTCTTCGCCAGCCTCTTCCTCTGTATACTCTCCTGTACTTCCTCATTCCACCACCAGGTCTCCTTGTCCTCCTTCCTCTGTCCAGATGACACACCAAGCACCTTTCTAGCAGTCACCCTTACTAGTTCTGCTGTAGTTACCCAGCTATTCGGTAACTCTCCACAGCCTCCCAGTGCCCGTCTTAATTCTTCCCTAAACTCCACTTCACAATCACCCTTTTTTAACTTCCACCATTTAATCCTTGGCACAGCTTTCACACTCCTCCTCCTCTTCTTGATCACCAACGTCATTCTACATACCACTATTCTATGCTAAATAGACATGGAAGCAGCTGTATGACTACAGTACCTTTTACGCTGCATCATTCATACTAAACATTGTAGCAAAACCTCATTGTTTCTTTCCAAGTAAGAGACAGACAAAGGAACAATGCCATGGCAGTATGTTTCTCAGTCTTCTAGTTCTGAAAATTTTGCAGAGCTGGAATTTGCAGATAATGGGGAATAGGACAGAATTATGCTGAAACTAATTTTAAATAGAACCTGATGGTAAATTCAAGGGGTGGGTTATGAATGGCTACAAATACTGAGGTACACACTGATATCCAGTGCACTGCAAAAATCAACTACAGTCTAAATCTTATACTCTTCCTGTTAGCAAATATAGTTACTTCCAGCTAGCTGAGTCTCCTGTCACTAATTATCAAACTTGGGTGGATATCTGAATTCATTTTGAATTGGTTGGTATCTTTTTCTTGTATGTCTGGTGGATCCTCTCTAACTCTATGAGAAAAAATAGTGACAAATTCAAGGAATTCCCTTGACATTGCCAAAATAAATTTAGTAGCATGTACAAGACAGACACATTTTCACAATGTTCTCACAGTCTGTTGGGATAGCTCCTGCCATCTGGCAATCTGGTACAGAGGTTTAAGGCCAGGTATTACCAGAGCTAGATAATGCATCTAGTGTTTAAGTCATAATTTGCCTGCCCTGTGACAGAGTGAGTAACTTCCCCAGATGTTGCTTCTGTGTTGTTCTGGAAATGAAATTGTTTATCTAGTGGACTTAACCGGTTAACACACCGTTTGGTTTTATTTGTTATTATTGTTATTATTATTTTTTTTTTTATTATCTGTTCATTTTTAGCTGTTCTTTGCATCTGCTAATTACTAGACTTGATAATCTGCCTGTGAAACTCTGCCCATAAAAAACTTTCAAACATAGATTATGTTAACACTTTAAAAACAAAATGATTGCTATTTTGGTGTTTTAAATATTATTTTTCCTTCTGCTTCACTCAGTATGCATCATAACAGCAACAGGAAAGTCTTGACAGCAACAAGAAAGTTCACAAATCCAGATTCTCATTAATATTTACCTATGTGTGTTAAATATTCACCATGTGCACTAACCAGTTCTATGAGTGACAAATGTTCTTTGATTTTAACCTTGGTTGGAATCAAATTTAAAACAAACAAAAAAAGTATCTGCACAGATGGAGTGTCATTCCAGTAATTGCAGTAATAAAATAATTGTCATGCATGTTCCTATTAAAATAAATGGGAATTAAAACCCATGTGTTAGGCTTAATGCTATTTATTAGCATGACTTCTCCCCTCCACCTACTCACAAAGTAACAGGTCATGGCTAGCAGTCCATGTTATGTTACCATGTGAGGTACGTTTTTTGCTCTGAGCAACATATCTCAATCTTTAGCAGAAATCTTTAGTCATTTGGCTAGAGACATCAGTAAGAACAGATGCTCCAGTCTTTTGGGACAGCTTTCAATTGCAGATATGTTTATACTAATAATTATTGGCAGAACACCAGATAAATCACTGACTGCTACATACTTTCCACAGCAAAAAAGCAAGTTTGTATGTATGTATGCATTTTTATTTTATTTTACTTTATTTTTATGACAGTGATTAGGGTATGGGCCTATGAATGAGTACAACAAGATGAAATATATTACAAAAGTCACTATGTCATTCTTTCTTCACAATCAGACATTACAAGGGTATACAATAACTGGCTGTCTTTTGCAGAGGAGTCTCTTTATGAAATCAAAGCTATTTATATGATCGCTATTAAAGGATCATTGACATGGATTATTTGGGACCAATGTATATGTGTCTTAAGAGGAACAAGTTGAAATGAAATGCATTACTGTGGCCAACATTTCTTTCACTTTTATCACAGTCAAACATGAGAGGTATTCACAGAAGTTGGTCATGTTGGGGATTGAGGGGGCAAACTATGTGTGAAAATAAATGGCAATTACATGATCACTGTTAAATGTGTCATGATATGCTTTGTCGGGGGGCAGTGTATGGATCTAATGCAACAAGATGAAATACATTACTAGGGACATTTTTTCTTTCATATCCAAATTAAACATCAGAGACGTATACAAGGAAAGGATATGTAAGAAAGTGGAGGACATTTATACAATCACTGTTAAATAATTGTTCATATGGTTTGTTGGGGATCAGCATATGTATCTGGGTGAAACAAATGGAAATATATTACTATAGCCATCATGCCTTTTGCATTTGTAACAATCAGGCATAAATGGTTTGTGTATAATTGGACAGATGATATCTGAAAGCAAACAGCTATTACATAATCACTGTTAAAAAGTCACTGGCATTGATTACCAGATAGGACAAAATGTATGCATTTGAGAGCATCGAGCTCAACTGTATTGTTTTGGAAATTATTTGTTTCACTTTTAGTACAATTAAATATCATTGGTGCACACCGAAAGTATTTGTTTTGGGTTCCTATTAGAATGATGAAAACGCAAAACGCATTTTGTTGAATGCGTTTTTGTCGACACATGTAGGGTGAACAGGCAAAACAGCAAAGTGGCTGTTCAGTGAATTCTTTCCCTGGGAAAGAAGTTGCTTGACTGCTTCGTTGCTTCGCCTGTTCTGACGTGTAGTGTGGTCCCTTGTCCAGTATAGCTCCTGAGCATGATTGTGCAACAGTTACTGACCTTAGGGTTAGGGTTGGGTTACGTGCATATGTGTATTTAGTTGTTTAGTGTTTTTTGGGGGGGTATAATTTGGGTTAGGGGATGTGTGTATGTGTTTAGAAGTGTTTAATGTTTTTTTGGGGGGGTTGGAACAGTGATTTTTTTTCCTAGGGAAAAAAATCGCTGTTCTGTGGTTTTGACATTTTCAGCGTTCGCTGAATATGTGTCGATGAAACACCGTTCGCTGTTTTCAGTGTTCGGTGTTTTAATATGAGCCCTTTGTTTTTGGGAGACAGGCAGGCTGTGTATGAAACCAAAGACCAACTTCATGCATATGATAGCATTAAGCTGAACTACAGTACTGTGTCCATTATTTATTTCACTTTCATGAAAAGCTTTAGATTTATACAAGGAAATTATCTGTTTCTTGTAGGGGCAGATTATGCATGAAAGCAAAAGGCAACTGTATGATCATTGTTAAATGATCATTAATATGTCCTGTTGGTGGTACAATATATGTATCTGAGATCAATAAGATGAAATATACTACTATGATTATCATTTCTTACACTTTCATTAAAATTAAATGTAAGAAGTATACACATAAACTGTTTGTCTTCTGGTAGGAATTGGAAGAGAAGCTATACAACAAAGTAGCCATCGTTTCCATTTGAACACAGTTAAGTAGTCATTGATCTAGCGTGTAGAAGGCAGTGTGTGTATATGTGTCAGAGGGAGATCTGTACTTGAAATATCATCTCCATAGGCTGAGTCTGTAATTTGTCATTGTTTGATCAGTGGTCTACTCAGTTAAACAAATTTAAAATAATAAACAAACTAAAATTTATATATGGCTATTTTTTTGTGACTTCTAAATAGACAAAGGAGATATTGCCTATTAGAAGGAACAACTTCTGCTGGGATAGTACATGTGAGAAAGGAGATGAATCTAAAGTTTGTTGTATTTTTGAAACACATTAAAGACATAATCCATGTTATGGCTTTCTGATTGATACTTTATTGCTGTAACTTACCACGCTTAGATTTTGTTTACAATAAATATGTACAGTTTTACTTACTTCTCACTGGGGAAAATAGGTAATACATATAATCATAAGTATATTTTAATTTTATATCATAACAACAAAAACAATACTCATTGCTCCATTAAAGTGATTTTTTTAGACATGGGCATGCACAGTCATTCTTACTGTAACTAAATATGGTGCATTGTAACTGGTTTCCAGTAGTGGAGTACCTGACTTTTGTTTACACTGCAGAATACAATAGTACAGAATTAATCTTTAATATGCTATCAGAAGTGAAAAAGCCTGTAGAATTACATATTGTTTCAGATGTAACACGGTTTGAATTGATCTCAAAGGTATGAAGTATCTAAAGGGGTAGGGTCATATGACAGCTGAACTGCAGGCTTAGGTGCATTTTGTACCCAAGCTTAAATCCATGGGTGTTCCGAACTTTCAAATTGAACTAGCAGAAGGACACACACACACACACACACACACACACACACACACATATATACATATATATATATATATATATATATATATATATATATATATATATATATATATATACAGTAGCTATAGTTTTCATTATTTTAAGACTGGATTCATGGGGTATTTTACTCCCTTTTGGGAAATATAAATATTTGTTTACCTTTATAAAGTATTTTTATTTGATGAAATTATTTCAGCTTTCCGAGTTTTATACTTTTTATAATGTAATAATCAATATCATCTTTATTTTTCTCATGACACATGTTATTAATAAAAAAAAAGTTTCACTTGCTGCAGTACTGTGCCCTTACTTTGCTTTAGCTTCTCGCTTTCTCTGGGTCTTCTGATATTTATATTTGTCTGCCTCCCTTCTATTTAGAGATAACAGAGTATCTGGATACGTAAATGGTAATGTTTTGCTTTCCATTTTTGTACTGTGCTATAAACTGATTGGGATGAAAACCTCCACTGTCACTTCTCAGTTTTAAGAATGGTTTTATAGTTCCACTTGTTAAATATTGTCACTAGGAGTTTCTGGTAACTGATTAGTATAATCTACTTGCTATCCTGCCAAGTAAATTCATATGGTGATACTCAGTTGAAGACCATCTTTTAACCACATCTGAAAATAACCTGCTATTACCTTTTGCTTTCCATGTTGTACTCATCTGATGATTACATTACGTCATGCTGTACTGGCATCAAGGTCTGCTACTGGTGTAAACTGTGTGCCAAAATATTAAATAATTGTCTCTGATCTATGGCCCTTGTTTAACTGTACCAGTGCTTTCTCAGTGTTTTTTTTTTCTGAGCATTCAAATAGCATGTTCTTCTTATCACCTCTCATAAAGGTGCTATTATGATATTAAAGTCTTGTTTAGACATTGAGCTGCAGTTAGACATACCTAGTAAGTTCATCACAATGTTGACATTTGTAGACATTGACAAATAATGCGTGGATTTTTCTATAACAGAGTCAGGTGACTATTCTTGCCTAAGATACAGAATCCATAAAAGTTCAATACATGTGTAGCAAATTCATATTTTCTCTGTTCAGTCAGCTCATTTTTTCCCAGTCTGCTAAATACCATTTCATTACTTTTGTTATATATATTTCCAGAAAATACTTTATGATTATTGTGCTTCATTTCATGTGTTATACCTCATCTGACCTACATTGCACCTGGGAATATATTTTGATGCAGAGTTCACACCGAATATTAACACATTGGAGAGCTGGTCATATTCCTATATTCTGGATGTAGTTTAAGTTGACAAAACTCCATCGTTTATCATGCCTGCGATGCTGAATGCATTTTTTTCATCTACAGGAGATAAGTGTTTCCCTTTGTATTGTTTTGCTAGCATCCCTCATTTCAATACATATTCTCTAGACTTCTGGCTTATATATTTCATCTATTAGTCAAGCCATGGACTAGGATAGAAACCATTTTAATTGTTGTCTGTCTTTTTCATTTACTCTAACTCGTCTTCTGCTTTCCTTCTGATGTGAAATATATTGTTCCATGTTGCTGGGTTTCAGATGTTGCCTTAAGATTAACATGTAAATGTCCAAGGTAAATACTTAACTGCACAAAGTCTTTAAACAAATTAATGTATTCACATGACAGGTTCGCAACATTTTTATTGCTGACTATGCTGTGCTGTTCGAGTATCTTTGCCAACTACAATGACTTAGATGTAGGACAGCAAAGATAATTAGACATGGTTCCCTGTAATACATTGAAAATTCCATTTTTAATTCTGCCATTCACATTAAATAATGCCTCTGAACAACACTGCCTTGAAAGAAGCATTGCTGAGTTGTAAGCTCATATTGTTTCACTTGCATAATGTAGCGTTGGCTGTCAATCTTTTATAAATATCACTTCTCACAATATTAATAGAAACACACAAGTCTATCAACATTTTGAGCACAAGGTTAAATTATTTTACCATTAGTCTTTGCCTTCTGCTTTTAAAATTCTAATTTGCTGTGCATATACAAGCATGTTTACTGTACACATTGTAACTATTGTGTTTTCATATTTATTGTTTTTTGTCATATTTTTACATATGGTGCCTTCTGAGGAAAGTTGGGCACCACGCTGGAAACTTGACACCGTAGAACTCTATTACCACCCTTCTGCAGACCAATGATCCATTGTGGCGACTCCTAACAGGAGCAAGCCGAAAGGATAAGAAGTCATAGTTTTACATATGACTTCCTATTCTATTTGTATTGTTGCCTTTAACACATCTTCTCTCTCTATGTTTATTTTTCATTTTAATTGAAACTTTTACATATGCTTGCAAAACAGATTCACATTTTCTTTCAGTTGCCCAGCTTTAAAAGACTTTTCTTTCTATACTTTGTTCACATTTTCCCCTCACTGGTCTATTTTCTATATGGCTGTTGTCCTCCACAATGTCTGCACACTAACATTATTGTTATTATTATTATTATTATTATTATTATTTATGTCCTATATTCATGTCATTTGATTCTTTGCATTTCATTTATCTTTTCATCAACACGCACTTCTAAAAATGTCTATTTTGTTAATATGTCTTGTTTTAAATTCTTCTACCCTCATAACTTACATTTCTGACATTGCTGATGACCTTGCAATGTTTGTCCTTCCACAAATGTCATATCAAGTTCTGGCACTGTTTTTTTCTGCACTCTTCTTGAGCTGCAATGTTATATCATTGGTGTTTTTATTTCCTTGTCTTTCTCAGAAAATAATCAGCTTTTTGCAGTCATTCACAACCTGGTATGAAAATGTGTGTCGTCTCTTTCGCCTCCCATGTAGCAGTCCTCTATTTCAAAATATATATATATTTGGGCTGGGGGTGGCTGTTATAATTTTGGTAGACCTTATGTGCAGCATTAAATTTTCAGCCTTTCATCAGTTTCTATGTTAAACCCTTTGGCGTAGTTGTTTAATTCTGCTCATCATTTGTAAACACTCCAATTACTAATCTTTTTGATGTTTTTGCCTAAGAGTTTTTTCAGTGTTACCTTTTTGTGTGCTTTGTTCCTATTTGGGAAACATTGCAGTCACCTTAATGTTATGGGCAAAAGACTTTGTTAAAATATGATTGTTTTCAGAAAATTACCAAAGTACCCACTTACACTGTACTGACAAGCCTATAAAAAGGGTGAAACATGCAATGTCTACTGCTAGTGGAGTTTGGCCATATTGGCCTGAATGCCTCAATGAAGATTTGTAAAATTAAAAAAAAAAAAGTGTGCATTGAGAAGCCATGTAAATGGAAGAATTTTATGTCCTTAAGGGTCCATTTACATATTTCCCATGGGCTTCATTCAAAGGAGATTTAAGGTACTACACATAGAATACTCTGGTTGCCAGAGTCTCTTGATGTTTTTGCCAATGTAGTTTTACTATGTTACCTTTTCACTTCTTTAAAATATAAAAAAAAAACATTTGGAGTAGGTATAGGTATAGGAAAAGATAAATGCTTGAATCATACTCTGATATTCTCTGTATACTGTTGGATTCCTCAGTTGATAATAATGAACAAGTTCTAGTCCTTTGTAAATATTTAAAAGTTACTTTACTCACTGTCCTCAGTTCTCCAGCTGTTTTTGTTTTTTTTTTTTTTTTTTTTTTGTTATCTCTCCAATTGGTGCAGTTTTTACAGAACAAAGGGTTGTATTACACATTTTAACATTTTATGTTATATAAAGAGGATAAACATTCTTAATAAAACATCACTCCTTCTTGGAAATGTGTGGTATTTTTCTTATGTGGTTTCCTTTTTGTTTTTATTACATGACAAATCTACACAAACTGAAACTGAGTTGAAAGTAGGAATATACAGTGAGCTTGTTTCATCAGCATTTTTGCTTGCCTGGTAGTATTATATGCTTCAGCAATGGAATATTGCAGTTATTTATTTGTTAACAATTTTCCACATATTTATATTTTAATACATAATATTTTTGGTATATGCACATTGAAGAAAAGGTTAAGAAATTTACACCAAAATTTTCAAATGAAGGGAAATTTGCCTATGACGCACATCCTGTAGTTTAGAGATGACTGTTTCTGTCATTTCTTTTTTTATTACCCATTTGATAGCTTTGTTGGGAAATATGTTACTTTTGTCTATTTATGCCTAAATATTGCTCATCTTCCCATGAGTCAGCACTGCAAGATGCGGTGTAAGCAGCTATACGTGGAATGCTGGATAACAGGCTCTTAGAGGTGATGATCTCATATATAAATACCAACAGCATCCCATTATAATATTAATAGTTTTATTAGTGGTTGCTGACTCATGCCACAAAGAAAACGTGCAACTATCTGATAAACTGCTCTTCTTTTTTAACGTGAGATTGGTCAGGTGCTTTAAAATAAATTACTCCCTAGAAGAAGTAACCAGGAAGTTTACCTAAGATCAGTGTATTAAGGATGACCTCTGAGTTTGGAAGGCAAACTTGAAAATTCATCATCATGGTGCTACACTACTAGTTATGATTGTCCCCCTCCAATAAAATACAAAAGACAGTTCTCAAATCTCAGCAAAGTATCCAGGTAACCCCTTTCCAATATCTTTGATGCATTTGGGGAATATCAGAAAAAGAACAATTCACAATATATGCATACACTGATGCAGTAAAATGCATCAATGTATGCATTGATGCAGTAAAATGTTTTTACATGGGAGGGTCTGTTAATCTAAAGATAGTGCATAGAGAGAGTCCTTCAAGTATTTGGCTCTGTTGCATTGAAGAATGAAACTCTGATTGCCATCTAATGAACCATGTTTGATTAGTGGCTCAGATGCTGGAGAAGCCAAGGTGGGAGGGAAGAAATAATACGTCTGCTCATTTCTTGCTTGAGAGAGGGCACATTGGGGAATCACCATTGTCTGCCTTGGTAAAAATCAGAAATGCAACAGATTGGCAACTGCTGGACAGGCATATGGTTGGGGATATGGTAAATTATTTGTGACCATGGCGAATGGGCTTTCCATTGCCCCTTCCTGGTGGAGACCAGGAATGCAAGACATTGGGTCTTTTGGGCAGGCATATGTGTCGAGATCTGTCTGTGTGCATCTCACTATGGAGGTAGAACATTCCTTTTGCAATACATCCCTGTATGTAGTGAAAGTAAATCTGCTCATCCCCAGGGGGTAACAGCATTAACACAACCCACATCAGTGAAACAACCACAGTATAACAATCATCCCATATATCCACTCCACTACCTATTCAAGAGGCATCAGTGCTAGCAGAAATAAGAGGCACTTTCCATTGGGAAGGATTGGACCCACCTGGCAAAGGCCCATGTTAATAGGTTCATAGATTCATAGGAGGTTACAAGGCTAGCAGCCTTACACCACTTACAAGCCTAGACAGGTTAATCCAGAGTTGCCTCAATTGTACTTGGTTTGATTAATGTAATTTGCAGAGCGAGTCTATGATAAACACCAACTACCGCTGTCTGTGAGGGACATGGATGCCACCCGAGGGAGAATTTGCTGTCTCCCATCCATTTGTCCAGGTTGCACTTGAATAAGGTCAGTGTGGAGCTGTGCTTCATGTGAACTGGAACTTTATTCCACAGCAGCAGCAATCTCTTGGAGATATACAGTATATGTCTCTCCAGCATGTTCTGTTAATGTTACAGGCTAGGTTAAGATCCCCTAGAGTAAGTGGCTCTTGTGCCATTTATCTTGCATACATGCAGCATATCCATCAGGGAGGATCAGAGCCTGCCCTGTAGGCCAGGCACAAGTTATCTCTCAGCAGACTATACAATAGAGAGCATTGTGACAGGGCTTTCAGTCTATCCATGTAGATCATGGCTTGGAGGCCCTGTATTTTCTTGGTGAGAAACCTCTTTGGTCTCTCCAGATGCTGCAGGTGTCTGGTAAGGTACATGCAGAAGGCAGCATTGTACTCTATTAATGGTCTGATAAGGGTCGAGTACAGTGGAGTTATAACATCCTTAGACCTGGATGAGATGCACAGCATAGAAGGCTTTCCTTACCAGTGTGGAAACTTGGTGGATGAAGTTCAGATTGTTATCTACCTGTATTCCCGATTTTGCACCACTGGGTTTGAACTTAGAGGGGGTGCTGTCAATATTGTAATTAGCTGGGAATTCTGCTTTGTCAAGGGGGATAACAATGCACTTTTTTGTGTTTAGTTTTAGCCTGTGGCTTTTGCAGCAGTCATTTGTCTGGGTTAGCCTCTCCTGAAATATGTTAACATCATTGGAGGATTCAATGATTGCACCCAATTTGCAATAATCAGAGAAGGTGGTAAGCCAAAGGCTGTCTACTTTAGCCTTGACTTCAAAGAAAAAGATTCCAAACAGTAAAGGGTCCAGCCAGATCACTGTGGTATGCCACTGGTGATAAGTCTACTGCTAGTGGTGGAGTCACCAACTTTGACAGTATGTGTTGTCAGAGAGCCAGTTGGCTATCCATCGCTAGAAGCTCTCTTTACCATACAGAATGCTGACATATGTGCAGTCACTGAGACATGGTTTAAAGCAGTGGAGAGCACACCAAAAGTGCAAGGTTATAATGCCTTCCACACATTTAGGCCAGATATTTCACAGGCAGAGATTAAAGGTGGAGGTGTCTTTATTCACATCAAAAATAAATATACTTCAAGGCTGGTCAAACAGGACAATGCACTTGAGCTGCTCCCTGTTCAAATCACCCTAGGCAAAATCCTATGCCACTTCCTTGCAAGCTATAGGTCCCCCTCTATGACCCAGGAAAACCATACTATGTATTTACACTTACAGTAGATAAAACAACATGAAGAGAACCAAAGACTCTTCTGTAGAAAATATAATCCTAATCCAAACGAACAACAGGAGGGTCACTATGGCATAAAACATCAAACTTTTATTAGGCACACACAAGATTAGAGCTTTCGGAAAATACTTTCCTTCATCAGATCCACCATAACTATTAATACAAAGTCCTTCTAAAAGCTTTTTTTTTAAATCATAAAGCACCAATCATACATTAAAATCATTGCAAGAAACCAATGAGTTGTTAATAACTTAACTCAGCATGGCTATAAAGACAAGGAGATCCATAGATTTACAGGTGGATTTAATGATATGTGGAAAAAGAAGGGCAAACCTTGGCCTTCCCTTAGGCAAAGGGATAATGTATGTGAAGTAACCACTAGACCTCGAACAGTCAGAATACCACAAGTGTTCAGTAGTGATAGTAAACGCATTAGTGATATTATACGCAGTAATTGGAAATTACTGATGATAGATGATAAGATCGGGGATATAGCTGGAGATGCACCTCATTTTCTGTATAAAAGGAGTCAGAATCTCAAAGATTTATTATGTTATAAATCATTTGACATGAGAACCAATATATTTTTAAGAAATAAGACAGACACATACCCCTGTAATAGGTGCAAACTTTGTGCCTTCATTAATAGATCTAATATTTTTATACATCCAGTTACAAATAACAGTTATTTCTACAAGGGCTATGTGTCCTGTAATAGTAAAAATGTGGTATATTTTGCCAAATGTGAGCAATGCACAGGGTTCTATATTGGAAAAATGAATCAGATGCTTAAACAATGCATTCTACAGCACATAGGTGCTCTCCGTAATCAGTTACAGTGTAATGCATTATTTCAGCATGTTAAACGCGTTGATAACCACAAGCTTTCTTTTGTGGTGATTGATATTATCAGAACTACTTTTAGGGATGGTAATGTTAATAATTTAACAGAGATTAAAGAAACAAACTGGATAGCTGACTTGCGAGCAAATATTTATCCTGGTTTAAATGCTTTTATTTCTCTGAAACCTGTTTTAAAAGCTCACAGGTTATGATATTGTGTTATAGTTATTTGTTATTATATTGTCCATTGTTACTCATCATCATCATCTTCTTTCGGCAGTTTCCATTAGGGGTCGCCACAGCAGATCAACTGTTTCCATTTCTTCCTGTCCTCTGCATCTTGCTCTGTCACACCAACCACCTGCATGTCCTCTCTCACCACATCCATAAACCTTATCTTAGGCCTTCCTCTTTTCCTGCTACCTGGTAGCTTCATCCTTAGCATCTTTTTCCCAATATACTCAGCATCCCTCCTCAGCACATGTCCAAACCAACATAATCGTGCCTCTCTGGCTTTGACTCCAAACCTTCCAACCTGGGCTGACCCTCTAATGTACTTATTCCTAATCCTGTCCACCCTCGTCACACCCAGTGCAAATCTTAACATCTTTAATTCTGCCACATCCAGCTCAAACTCCTGTCTTTTTGTCAATGCCACTGTCTCCAACCCATATAACATAGCTGGTCTCACTACCCTCTTGTAGACCTTCCCTTTTACTCTTACAGGTACTCGTCTGTCACAAATCACTCCTGTCACTCTCCTCCACCCACTCCATCCTGCCTGTACTCTCTTCTTCACCTCTCTTCCACGCTCACCGTTACTCTGAACTATGGACCCCAAGTATTTAAACTCATCCACCTTCTCCACCTCTACTCCTTGCATCCTCACCATTCCTCTATCCTCTTTCTCATTCACACACATATATTCTGTCTTATTCCTGCTGACCTTTATTCCTCTTCTCTCTAGAGCATATCTCCATTGTTACTGTTTTTAAATGCTGGTTTTAGCTGATTCTATGTTGCAGTTCTTTTATTATGTTGCTAGTGGTAACTTATTTTTATTTGCCGAGCCAACTCTGTAGGATGTCCTTATGAATGGGCATGAAGCTTTACTGATGATTGACCAATTTGCATTTTCATTGGTTTCCTGCAATGATTTTAATGTATGATTGATGCTTTATGATTTAAAAAAAAGCGTAAAAAAAGCTTATAAGGAATTTGTATTAATATTTATGGTGGATCTGATGAAGGAAAGTATTTTCCGAAAGCGCTAATCCTGTGTGTGAATAATAAAAATTTTATGTTTTATGCCGTGGTGACTCTCCTGTTGTTCGTTTGGATATGTATTTAAACTTATTAGAAACGCTAACCATCCAACCCAATACCATATTCATGGGTGACTTTAATTCCCCCACTATTAACTGGGAATCCTATATGACACCAAGCATACAGGCACAGAGATTGCTGGATTTTGTAAACACAAACTCCCTGGACCAGATAGTGAATACACCAACCAGGGGTGCAACCATACTGGATCCGGTCCTCACCAATATGGGTGAGTGCTGCACAGCCCCTGCTGTAATGCCTTCCCTGGTAAGGTCAAACCACAAAATGGTCTCCTTTGAAGTAAAAATAAAACCTGGACTCCCAACTAAACATGGAATATTTAGGAACTATTCTAAGGCTAACCTCTTGCTATTAAGTGATAACCTTGAAAAATTACAAGCCCCCGTACACCCTGAGAATGCTGCTGCCTATGCAGAACTGTTCACAGAAACCCTGTACAAGCATGTTAATAGCTGAATAGAGGCAGCTGTACCCACTAGGAAGAAGTGCAGAACTAACTCAAAAAAACAAGCCACCCTGGTGAAATCACAGAATCAATCAAATGTATAACAGGAGGAAGAAAATCATGGCAAAAATTAGGAGGTGCAGCACCCAGCAGGATAAAAGTACTCTCATCAAACTAAGCAAACAACTCAGAGGACAAATAAGGTCTACCAAAGCCATATTTGAGATGTGTTTGGCCTCCCAGGCCAAGGACAGCAGCAAAGCATTCTTTAGCTATGCCCACAACCTCAAAGGCAATACACAATTGTGTGCAGAGCTCATTGTAAATGGAGCCACCTATACTGAGCCAGAATATATAGCAAACATCTTGGCTGATAAATTCTGCTCCGTTACACCTCAGTCCCCCTCAACCTTCCCTCAGGAAATATCATCAAATATAACTCCCCCTACTATCACTAGGGAACAGGTCCTTAATGCTCTCCCTAAGACCAAGAACACCGCATCAAAGGGCCCAGACAATATCCCAAGATGCCTTCTAAATAGCATGAAGCATGATCTATTAGGGCCTCTGGAATTACTGTTTAACTTTAGCTTCCAAACAGGCTTCTGGCCTCATAAATGCAGAAAGGCAACAGTCATCCCTCTACACAAAGGTGGGCCATTTACAGACTCTGGAAACTACATACCCATAAGCCTCACCAGTCTTATATGTAAAGCCATGGAAAGAATTATCATGGAGATGATCAACAGAGATATAGTAAACCTCCAGACACTGGACCCAACCCAGTATGGCTTCATCAAGTGCAGACCATGCCTACTCAACCTAATGGACTTCTTTGAGAAGGTCACCAAAGCAATGGATGAGGGAAGAATTGTTCACACTTCCTACCTTGACCTGGCCAAGGAATTTGATACAATACCCCACTCGGGCATTGTTGACAAACTCAAGAGGTTAGGTACAAACCCGTATGTCACCCGGTGGATAGCCAACTGACTCACAGACAGGACCAAGGAAGTTAGAACTGGGGAGTCCACCTCTATAAACAGGCCAGTCACAAGTGGAGTCCCTCAGGGATCAGTCCTTGGACTGCTCCTTTTTGGTATTTACTTCTCAGAAGTCAAGGCCAATGTCACTGGTCTCTGGCTGACTACATTTGCAGATGATTGCAAATTAGGAGCCGTCATTGAATCTCACACTGACACAAATGTTCTCCAGGAGGGTCTGACACAGACAAACAACTGGTGTCAGAGCCATTCACTAAAACTAAATGCCAAGAAATGCATAATAGTATCCTTTGGAAGTCATCCATCCTTGGTAACTATCATATTTACAACACACACCTTAGAGTTGACCCAGTAGTCAGGGATTTAGAGACACACATAGATAGTAATCTAGCCTTTGATCATCACATATGTACAGTGGTGAGGAAATCATTCTATGTTGCACAACTTATAAACAAAGGTATGGTATCTAGGTCCAAGGAAGTCATTGTTCCACTGTATTCGGCATTCATCAGACCTATCAAGTACAGTGCTCCCTTTGGTATGTACCTAACCAGGCATATCCAACAATTGGAACATCCACAGAGTATTCTCACTAAAAGAATACAGAGCGTAAGTAAAATTTCCTATGCAAACCACCTCAAGGCCCTATCCCTATACACTGCCTCCTACAGGCTTTTGAGGGAGATCTATGCCTAGCATACAGGGCATTGTCAGACCCCACTCTGATGGACCTCCTGCACATCTGTAAAACAAACAGCATCAGTATTACCCATTCTAAAGACTTAAACCTTGCCTGTGATATAAATAAGACCTGCTGGAGAAATAGATATGTATCCCAGAGACTACCCTGTCTATGGAACAGGCTCGCCATCCATGTGAAGCAGAGTTCCTCCCTAACCCAATTCAAGTGCAACTTGGACAATTGGATGGGAAAATAGAAATTCATCCCTGGTTTGGCACCTATGTCTCTAATAGACACAGATAACCTGTAAATTGTTCATCTCTCAGGCACATGCTTACACTTATTAAGGGTATCAGAACTTGTCAGAGATATGGGATGCATGGCTAGGCTTAAAAATGCCCTTGTGGTCATTAGCCTAGTAAACACCTATGAACCTATTAACCTAAGCAGGGGTTACTCCCCAGCTGGGAGAGCTTCTCAATGATACCTGAGAGAGAGATTGTGTCAAAGACCTTGGCTATGTCAACAGAGGCAGTATGCACTGCCTTACCTTCTTCCAGGATTTTGATGACATTCTCGAGAAAGTCTACTAGGTTTGATAAGCATGATATACCTTTAACAAAGCCAAACTGGGTTGGGTCTAGAGTTTGAAAGTTGCCTGTGCCTTTGCTGATAAGGTCCATGATGATTCTTTCCATGGCCTTGCACATGAGGCTGGTTAGACTTATGGGCCTATAGTTCCCAGAGTCAGTTTATGGCCCCCTTTTGTGCAAGGGGATTATTGCTGGTGTTCTCTACTCTGCTGGAACAAAGCCAGTTCTCAGGTTATGGTTAAAGAGAATGCCAAGTAGGCCCACTGGGTCCTGTTTTAGATTGCTTAATAAGCTACCTGGAATGCTATCTGGTCCTGTTGAGGCTGGGTTTTTGGCTTTGGAGAGTGCAGCTATGACCTGATCTCTAGAGATGCTAGGCAGAAGACTGGTGTCAGTTATGCTTTGAGGTATGGCTGGTGGGGACAGAAGGATGAAGTTTGCAGCAAATCTGTCAGCTAGCAGGTTGGCAATTTCCTCCAGTATAGTATGCATGATACCATCTGGTACCAATTTGCCACATAGCTGCGCATTCCCTTTTACATTTGGGATGTAGTTAAAGAATGCCTTATGATTATTAAGGTATGCCTGAACAGCACTGGCCCAGGGGCAAGGATGGAGCAGTAGGAGGAGGTAGCCCTGAAGTCAGTATTGTCCATTGCAGTGTCAGTAACAAAATATGTAATTGACATTTAGGGTTCAAGAACTGAAACACAACAAACTTTATGGCACATTAGTGATCATCATGAGTGCAAGCCTTTAGCAGCAGGCAAGTCAAAATTTGAGTACTAAAGGGTAGAGCTCCCAGTACATCTGCACAAAATTTCCAAGGTAGAAAAATCTTTATTGTACAATATATGATATTATTCCATTTCTAAAGCCAGGATGTTTTATTTAATTAAAAAAACACCTTATAACCCTCACTAAAATAAATATTTGAGAATTAGTGGAACTGTTTTATGTTGAACTATAATTCAGATTCAGTAAACGTATTCAAATGGTTGAGTTACTGAGGTGGCAGCCATTTTGTAAATGATTCAAGCCATATATAAGCTAAAGAAGCCAGGGAGATAGTTCAGAGGCAGGTAAATTACCACTCTTATGTAGTCCCTTTAGAGCAGCAGGAAGTAGATGGTTTACTGACCATTGCAGGAAGACATTAATCCAGGGATTTGGACAGACTTCATATGATATTGGCAAACTAGTTTGCTCCCTTGTTCCCTGAGTCTCATCTCTGAAGGGTAAAAATGGGATAATATAAATTCTGTTCTGTTCAGAGAATAAACAACCTGTAGGCCTTTGTCTGTAGTTTGGGAAAATGGATATGTTTCTCACCGTCACTAGGAGTATGAAATGGGAGTATAGAGACCAGGAGAGGGAGATCTCAAGCAGAGTCATGTGAAGAAAAATGCTCTTCGCAGCATCTGCAATGTGCCCAGTAATAACTCCTTCTGCAATTCATATGGTGTTACATGAATTGGTAACATATCTAAATACGATAGTAAATTCTTTCTGGGACTGTGAACCACCACATGACTGCCCAAATCAGCTTTCTTGGGACTTTGTCATAATCTTTCTCCAAGTCTAGGAACGCCCAGCTGGACTCTTTCCTCATCCCTAGCTTCTTCTAAATTATCTGTCTCACTGCAAGCATCACGTCAGTTGTGCTCTATCCTGATCTGAATCTGAACTGCTCATCTCCCATCTTACTTTCTGTTACTCTGCATATTCATTTGTCAATCACCCTCTTCACAACTTTCATGCAATGTGATAGGAATTTGATGCCAGTGTACTGCCCGCAGTTGTCAATGTCCCCTTTGCTCTTGAACCGTGGTACTAGTATGCTTATTCTCCAGTCATTTGGGATATGCCTTTCACTCCATACAGCTATGAGTGCCCTCAGGAGCCATTTCTCCCCTATCTCTCCCAACATCCTTATCATACCTGCTATAAACCCATCTGAGCCTGCTGCTTTCCTTGACCTCATTTTTCTTAGTGCTGTTCTTACTTCTTCTATGGTGGACTCCTCCCCCAGTCTCATTGTAGGCTGTGTCTGGGGTACTCCTTTGATAGCCTGTGGACTGGTGAGCAGATTCTCACTGGCCTCCCTTATTAAGGGTGGTTAACTATCTTCTTTATCTTTCAGTCTTTCGCTTGCAACCTGATATAGCTTCTTTCTGCCATCTACTGAGTCACTTTCCAGAAGCTGGTAGATTGCCTCTGACGCCTTGTTCTTTGCTAATACAACTCTTTTCTTAGCCTCCTTGTCAGTCAACCAGTATTCCTTCCTAGCCTGGTCTGTCTTTTCTACCTCCCACTTTTTCCTGCACTCTGTCTTTCTTTTGATGACTTCCTGGACTTCTGCATTCCACCACAAGCTTTCCTTATTTATTTATTTTTATTATTTTATTTATTTACATTTGTTGACTGGGAGTGTCCGACTGGATGTAGGTCCATTTTCAGCGGAGGCCCGGGGAGAAAAGCTCCACAGTTAAAATAAACAGACAGTAGTTACACTGGATTACATAGCGATTAACAATATAACTTGGCAATTACTTACAACATATTTACAGATGAAGAACATAGTACATCAGTAGACAACTAGAATCGTTATCTGTGAAGTACATAACAGACATTAACAAATGTTACAATAAGAAGTTCCTGTTGTATAATAAGTACTAGGCTTATGAGCATCTGAGCTTGCTATAATCAAGGTAGTTAGTGGAGTGGAAAGAAAGGTAGTGGTTGGATGGGGTGGGTGATTTTAGAGTGGGAGTTGCAAGGGCATAGCCAGCATGTTTTTAGGTGTGCTTTTAGTAAAGTTTTGAAGTGGGTGCATGATGGTACGGAGGTAATTGTGGGTGGGAGGGAGTTCCTTAATTTGGCTATGGTGCAAGAGAATAGTGCTTCACCAGCAGAGTTATTGGCTTTAGTGATCTGCAAGTGATTTTTGTTGCTGGATCTTAGTGGTCTGGTGGTGCGATAGGGTTGGAGTAGATTCTGGAGGGATGGGACATTTAGTGGATGGTTTACTAGTTTGTGGGCGAGTGAGAGTTGATGTACCTTATTTCCATACCTGGCTCAGCCACATATCTGTTCTGTAATTGTCACACATGCTGTTTTGAAGAGCTGCCATTTTTCTTCAACTCCACCTATTTCCTCATCATTTTGAGGTGTTAGAGCCCTGAGTAATTCCCTGAACTGTTGTGCTCTCTCTCCACACAGCTTCCAGGTCTTCAGCCTGGGCTTGGTTCACCTTAAAGCCTTCTCTGACTACTGCTTGCAGCTGACTGTGTCAACCAGCAGTTTATGCTGTGGGCTGACTGTTTCCCTGGAGATGACCTTGCAATCATTGATTCTACCACAGTACCCTTTCCTTACTAGGAGGAAGTCTACCTGAGTTGCATGTTGGCCACTCTTGTATGTGATCTTGTGACTATCTCTCTTTCTGAACCATGTGTTGGCTATTAACAAGGTATTTGCCAGGCAGAAGTCTAGAATGGCTTCTCCTGTTGTCCCATCCATGTGAACCCAAGTAGTCCTTATATCCTGTTCTGTCTGTCCCGATATGTACATTCAGATCACCATTATCAACAGCAATTCCTGTTGTCCTACTTTATCTAGTAGGTCCTACAACTACTGTCTGAATGGACTGTTTTCCTCATTATCACAATTCTGCTGTGGGGCATAGGCTGAAATTATGAATATTGCCCTATCATTAGTCTGGAGTCTGATTGCTATGAGTCTCACACCAGTTCTGATGACATCCCTCACTGCCTTCTGAAACCTCTCTCTCAACAGAATTCCAACACCATTTTTAGCTTGTCCTTCTCCTGAGTAGTAGATTCTGGATCTCAAGCCAAATGGCTTTGCTGCACTGCCCTTCCATCTTGTCTCCTGGATACAAGGATGTCCAGCCTCCTCCTTACCATCATGTTCCACTTCCAGGGTCCATCCCATCAGTGAAGCTACACTGAGCATATCAATTCTTAGCTCATGTTTGGCAGGTTAATCAGCTTTACATCCAGCTTTCCCTCAGCAGAACTATCCCAGGTAACCCAAGCTGGGCAACCAGACACTGGCTGACCAGTAGCTTATTGGCCTCAGGACTGCTGGGCTTTATGGCGGGCACACACTGGCCAACAGGGGCACAAACACCCCTCCCACAATTAACATGGGTCTCTGGCATATGTAGGCCAGGTTCTCAACCCATTTATCACTAGCAAGTACCCATGCCATTTGGCAATATTAGACAGGATGACTGGATCACCTACACCCATATTTACACCATTGAGTGGCTAGACCTATCACAGCATGCAGTCTGTGATCTATGTTCTCTTATGTTGAGGATGCTGTGCACCACAGTATAAGCCCAAAGCAATTGGTCTATACAACTCTTCCCCATGTAGGGCACCATTTAGAGTCTGAGCTGCTGCCCACAGCTCCATTCTTGGGTGGATTTGACATGGAAACACTCAGCATGTTTTTCAGAGGTGGGGAGAACCCCACAGAGACACAAGGAGGACATACAAACTCCAAACAGGCAATGGACGGTGGACCTTCTTAACCATTTCTATAGAAATGTGTCCATTTTATGATATGCGAATTTTCTTGCCCCATTAATCTCAGTTCTCCAGAACCTGAGCTTCAGTTTTGTTTTTTTTTTTCTTTCATTTTGATCTGTTTTATTCTGAACCATAAAACAAATGAAGTGAATTTCAGTTGCTCAAGTCCTGGTTGTTTACACACCACAGTCTTACATTCAGGTACTCATTTTCTACTCAGCTGACATGGGCTGGCACTCAAACTGGTATTCAAATTCAAACAAGATAAGTACAACAGCTGTGGTGAGCAAGTGAGACCTTTATGTTTAGGGTTTGGGAGAGACAGGAAGTTTTTAGAGTCTGGGTTAGGAAGTAAGGTTTGGAATTATGGTTAGAGTTTTAGGTTTAGGGACTAAAGTTTGGGATTAGGTTTGGGGAGTGAATCAGAGTTTTAAATTTAGGGAATCAGATTTTTGATTAAGGTTAGGGAATGACTGGGGTTATGGTTAGGGTTAGGGACCAAGGGTTGGGATTGTAGTTAGGGAACAGGTGGGATTTTTAGGATTAGAGTTAGGGTTCTATGTGGGCATATGTATGGGTGCTTTAGGATGGAGCTGATGAGAGGGCAGATGTTTGTTGTTATGACCAAGTGGCAGCAAGCAGGTAAGCTGATAGCCAATGGCATGAGAGCAGTAGTAGTATATTCAAACCTAAGCCTTGGTTTATGCATTCTAACATGAAAAACACTAATGCAAGTCAGTGCGAGGATTCCCTTACTAATCAGTAACCAGCAGGCTTCAGCACTATTTTTTTCCCATCATGCAGTATTGTCATAATTAATAGTAACAAATTCATATAAAATAATTGGAAACAAGTTGGATGTGAATCTATGTTGTGTGATGTAGGCAGAGATGTCAAACATGCATCAAAATGCAGCATCAGAGAAGGTCGGGCAGTAAGGAGTGTATATGAGCATGTTGTACCAGAAATTGTTTCTCCCAAATACACTGGTTACTCTAACTACCTTTACTGAGTTGGTTCCTTCATGCTAAATAAAAGGGCTTCCATAATCACAAAATATAAATGTTTTAGGTGAAAATTAAATCAGGTGATAGTACTGACTGTTATGCAATCCAGCCAGAAAATATGCTTTAGCTGTGAACATTGTTAGTAAAGCAATGGAATGAGAGAACAACATTTCTGAGTAAAGATTAATCCCTGATAATGGCACAAAGAAAGCTCCAGCAGCTGCTTTGGATTAGTATTCCTTGATAACTGCTTTCATGTGATTAATAATCTAAAAACTGCATATATAAGACTCTTAGAAATGAAAGTGACAAGGGTCAGCAAGCTTTCATAACCACAAGGCCTTTTTCTTCTCACAGGTCATGTTGGCAGAAGTTAACAGCATACTATGGAATATGCCATATTATAAAAACACCATTATGTGCTTTCCTTGCTTAAATTTTATACATGTTCTCAATGCAGCAGCCTTTACAAACTGCCTTACAGATCAGAAAGAGAATGTGCTGCATTTTGACTGTTGCTGCAAAACGTATTAAAAAATACACACGCCTCTCAACTGTCCAAATTTTTGAAGATTGTCCCGATTTTTTACTCATATTTTTGGACATAAAATTTGTAGTTTTCTGACAAATAACTGAGGACTGAAGTCACTAAATAATGACATACATTTGAGTTTCAGACTTCATATCATTCAGAAAATGCATGCTAACATAAATCCAGGCATTCTAGCAACATTCTAAGGTTATAAGATCAATATTTAAAATATGCCCCATTTTAGCCTTGTCCAGATTTTTTGGTCTAAGAGGTTGAGAGGTATGACACACACACTTACACACACACACACACACACACACACACACACACACACACACACAAGTGGTGTCACATTTGTTGGACATACTGCTATAAAAATTAATCACAACCTGCTTAAACTATAAGGACAGACGAACTGTATACTATTCAGAAATCTCTTTTCTGGTATTTAGGTACATCAGCAATTGTTTTATTAATATACAGCTGTACATATATCAATAATATTTGCTACTATGTAAAAATGTTTTTATTTATTTATTTTACATTTGTTGATTGGGAAAGTCCGACTAGGACATAACCTATTTTCAGCAGAGGCCCGGGGAGAAACTCTCCAGACACGTCTTTGGATTAACACAGCTCATTTATTATTTGGTCAAAAACACTGCAAAACCTATTATATATAATTGCAAACTACTTTTTCAGGTTTAGGTTTTACTTCAAAACATTTTCTGAAAGCTTAATTATGATGGATTTACAAAATTCTGTTGCTGCATGACAGGTGGTATTTTGTGATAGTTTGAAAGGTATTAGTAATACAAAGAATAAATATCGACAAAACCATTATTTTTATTTTGAAAGTTACATAAAGAGGGCCATTGTATTTATAAGGCCTTCTATAGCTCTGGCATGAAAGGCAATGAAAATGGACTAAAATAACACAGATATTAAAAGTGATGCTTACCAAAAGTCAGATCTTTTTCTTATAAGAGAGACAGAGATGTGTATTTAACTTTCACTAAAATATAAAAATCCATTCACCAAAATTTTCTAAAGTTCCACTCAAAGAAGTCAACATATTTAAGTTTACTTCCATAATGGAAAAACATTTTGCATAATTTCAGAGATATGCAAATTGATGTTATTTCTCTGTTATTCCAGACAACTAATTTATTAGAAAATCTAACATCATTACACCTGGGGGGAATTCAATAAAGTGTACAGGGAGCGATTTTTCATGTAGGCATAGTGTCACAGCCATAACAAGGAAATTGGCTGGCGAGCTATCCAATAAACAAAGCAGAGGGGCATGCACGAAGTGTTCGTGGAATGCAAGTCACCTCATAAGCTGGTGAAATCCATGCAAATGAGGGTGATTTGTGATCCAAGAAGCAGAAAGCCACCCGTGTAGGTGCCATGTTGTTGTCAGAAATGTACACAAAAAGAGACCATGTACCGGAATATAAATTTTAAATAGGGGCTGTAAAAGCCCAAAAAGAAGGTTGGATCCTGCACTGTAGGCATGCAAATGGCCAAAATTATGGCCATTGAGTCCAAAAAGCAATGGACATAAATAAACTATATTAATTTTTTTAATACATATATTACATTTGTGCTGCGCGCAGCAACACGCAAACATGCCAGTATGCAAAAAATAAATAGTTGAAAAACCAAAAATAAGACATTTGCAAAAATAATGCATGATAGTGCCCTCTATGCAGAGTGTACAATGGTAGGTTGCAGTGGTTGCTAAGTAGGCAGGCCCTGGAGTAGTGAAGTATACAGGGTATATTCAAGCAGGTGTATGCAAATGAGCTGGGGTTACTGAATAGCAAAAAGGGCCACTGTGTCCGCAGATACAACCCATGCCAAGGCTAGAACTGTGTAGGTAGTAGTAGAACAGGTAGCTGACATCAAAAGAGGGTGTGTCACGGTATGTTTAAGTGGACTGGAGTTCAGCGGCATCTGTTTGCACTCAGCTAAGCACAGCTAAGCGGGGGGAGATGTCCGATGCTGCTGAGCTGTGTTTAGTCCTGCAGCACCTGTTTTAGCTGGTTTAAGAAAAGCTGAGCATGCCTGTGTATGAGGGAGTGTCCAAACTACTGAATACTATTTATACTAGTGCCGCAGGCTTGCACTCATTGCCTCAATGCTTAGCAGTGAAAGAATTAAGAAAAGAAAATTAAAAAAAAGGAAATAGCTAGGGGAAGCCAATTGAGTACAAATGACTGATAAGCCCTCTTCAACAGACACTGATCCATTCAACCCCCCAATGATATATCTGTCAGGTGGAATGCATCATAGTGAACCAATCACACAGGTTGCATCTGCAGCACACCACTATAAAGTATGCATACACCCTTCAATCTGATTTTTCTCACATAATCTGCACCACTGGAGTACACACTAGGGAATTTTAACTGACAAATTGATATGGGGCTGCTGCTGCTCTGCTACATCTTAATGTGCTAGAAGCTGAGGTCAGTGCTGATGTTTTTGGAGAGAGAATACCCCACGTCCATGGTGGATAATATATTTAAGGAAGTGAGGGATGGATGGGGTAATAAATATTAACCACTTTTAGGAATGAACATTGTGAGAGAAAATGTGATGAACAAGGAAAAAAGATATGAAAAGGCTTTAGTCCTGGAACAGAATTCATACTCCAAGGACATCAGGAGACTAGTGAATAAAAATTGGAATATTTTTAGGGTTAACAAGGAAATAAATGAACTAGTTGGAATGGAGCCAGTTTTTGTTTATAAGACTGGAAAAAATTTTAAACAATTAATAGAGAGCGGGTTAGATTCCAACAACAAAAACCAAAAATGCACCATTCCATGTGGTAGGTGCTCTTAGTGTAGTTAACATCTATAAGGAAAAAATATTGGTGCTTGAGAATACCCTGCAAAGTAAAGTGACATTTGCCTATGGCAACTGTGGATCTAGAAAAGTGGTCTATTTAGCGAAGTGTGATGACTTTGCAATTTTTTACATAGGAAAAACTGAGAGGGCATTAGAGACAAGGATCTACGAGCACCAATATGACATAACTAAGAAGAAAGAGACTAATGCACTTTACAAACATTCACTTGAATGCCCTAATTTCAAGAGATTTAGGTTTGGTACTTTAGAAAAATAAAAGTAAATATGAGGGGAGGTGACTGGCAGAGAACACTTTTTAAAAGAGAGCTTGTATGGCAGTTAAACCTAATGCAACTTTTAAACCTGGTTTAAACGACCAGGTATCTATAGGTCCGGTACTGAAAGAAAAAGCTGATATGCTGAGTGTTTTTTAGTGTGCGGATCATTTTAAGACTAAGTGACATGTTAATTAATGCATTTACATTGTTAATTGTACTTATTAAAAACATTATAAAAGGTGTTTCTTTTTTTATTGAGTTTATCTGATAAAGTCTCTACAGGAGATGAAAGCGTTTATGAGAGTTTTGTGATTTTATACTGAAGTCCATTTTTTTCCCTTGCTTAAGTTTGGTCCTTAGATAGTGTATTTATTAGTTTTTGTCTATTTACCACTGGTTTGGTTTTCGTACAACCTACTAGAGAGACAGGTTTGTCTCCCAAAGGCTGCCCTGTCTCAGGAATGCACTTCCCATACACGTCAGAGTACCATGCAGACCCTCTTCAAGCCCAACCTTGATGAGTGGATAGGAAGCCACAAATCGCAGGGGTCCCACCTCTGTCACTCAATGACAGGGGCAACAGGTGCTGATTGATGATACTATTGAGGATAAAATAATGGCTAGCCTTGCAAGGGACCCAGGACCATTACGCTAGTAACCTTTTATGATCATATGAACCAATGATCCTACTGAACTCCCAGGTGACACATATCAAGAGTAGCATGCTGGGTCAAGGGGTATGCATGCAAGATTACACTGTCTGCCCCCATTGTGCCTGACACACTGTTCTACACATACGCATCTAGGTAACCATACACATATACAGCCGTACCTTGAAGAAGTCACATATTTGCATTTCCACCATGCCATCCTGAGATGCTGTATTGGCACCAAATCTCCATGGCATAGACACACAGACACCTGGAACAGAAACAGGTCTGGGAGACAACAGTCAGACAGCATTATTAACAGCAATGCAGCATCATGGAACAAATGTACATACACTTTGATGTGTACTCATGACACATGCCAGCAGACAGTACCTTGCAGGGCATAACACTACTGCACTACAAACTGCCATTAACTGCACTATAGTTACCCTGTGCATCAGATACATATTTGCATGTCCCTGCATCGATGGTATAGACAACAGGGATGTGGCACAGGTATCATCACATGCACAGGGTGTGGTATAGGGTTGGCAAAGGCCTAGAATGTACCACACAGTTGACATTTTGTGTGTGTGTGTGTGTGTGTGTGTGTGTGTGTGTGTGTGTGTGTGTGTGTGTGTGTGTGTGTGTGTGTGTGTGTGTCTGGAGGGGTGCTAGTCAGCGGGGCCATGGAGAGGAGCTGTATGCATCTGGTGGTGACCTGTATGTGACAGTGATGTGTGTGTGCATACAGAGCCAAGCCAAGTACTAGCCCTACAAGTGGGTATGTTGGACAGCTGTGGACTGTACATGGCAGAATGTACAGTTCACCGTCTCTGGCCATGAACACGGGGACTGTCTCTGCCAGGAGTGGCACTGGCACAACCATACCCAGGGTCAGATGTGGTACTACTTGCTGATGGTGACTGGTTCCTGCCAGGTCCATGTCTCTCACAGGACCACCCTGGACCACATACCCATGACTTGCCACATTGTGGTGGTGACAGCACCCTACTTTCAGTAGTGCTGGTGGTACTGCCACTACAGGAGTGTGACTGTGCATGGCCACATGATCTCTCAGGTGATGTTGTTGCTGACCTATGACCATGTGTCCAACGCCCTTCTCCCACCACATTTTCAAGCACAGACATTGTACGATTAAGGAGTGACAATGTCTTACCCCACCATCTCTCCACTACATTGGAAAAATTATGTAAGGCATCACCAATGCCATGGATGGAGTCATGGATGCCAGGCAGTGATGCACCCATGATCCTGAGCATCTGTCTAGTATTGCATTCAGAACGTGCCTGTGCCTCCATGATGGACTGAAACATGCATCGGGTGACATGTGATGTGACACCTCTGATAGGTGGTGGATGGGCAGTAGTCCTCCTTCAAGCACCCCTGTCAATCTGCCTGTGTGGAATCTTACCAGCTGTCTGGCTTTGGCTACTATCTACAGTCACAGATGCTATAGTCGCCACACTCTCCTGCTCGATGCTACCACTCTCTGACTGTCCAATATTTGTGGCCGCAGGGGACTGGGTATGTGTGGGCATGCTGACTGCGTGCAGGGATATTAGGAGAGGAAATGGGATGTCAACCCATGGGACAGATTCAGCCCCCAACAAACCCACCTGTGCCTCACTATGGCCAGCATCATCATAGGAGTCCAATGAGACACTGACATCAGGTTGTGAGGGGGACAAACTCCAACCCCCACAGTCACCTCTGAGGAGGAAGACAACATGACTACAATAATTCCTGCACTATTATGTCTGCTGATCTACAGACACACACACACACACACACACACACACACACACACACACACACACACAAACACACACATGCACACACATGCAGTTGAGGTTCCACTAATGATTTTACATACCACACCTTATTACTGATGCCATGCAGAACACACAAGCAGACCACAACAGACACAGACAAGACAGCCCCTTAACAACATGATGTGCAGCTATGCCCAGTTAATGTTGTCAGTATTATACACCTGTGAGATGAGCAACATGTCAGTGTATGTGATGGACCTTCACCTAAAACACAGTGCACCCATTTCCACCATACTAATGCCCCCATTTATAGCAGACTACCTAGACCTTTACAAATATATGTACAAATATGTTACAGCTCCTGTAAATATGCTGCTGTGATTAATGATGTAATGCACTGCAGTGAACCCCTCCACAAGTGAACATACAGGCATTGCAATATGGCTAACCTTCACAGTTGTGTCCACGGCAAACTGGCAGCCCTTAACATGCCTAGGGTATAGATGAGCTATACAAAAACAGTTTCACACTCACCGGCAAATGGATGTTGGACTCCAGCCACACCAGAGGTACCTATAGAATTGTGGGGGAAAGGTATCGTCAGCAGACACAAATGTGGCATTGCTACAGGATAATATGTGCATATATCAACTTGTACAGTATGAACTGTGATACTGCCCACATTGCTGACATTCACATTATGTGTGCACATGTGTGCATTACATAGCCCCCCCCCCAAGTGCACATTGACCTGACATCCATGTAAAGGTATGCAGAGGCTGCCACTATGACTGCTACATTATTACAGTGATGACCACAGGAGGCTTACCTAGATGCTCCTCCACTGTGGAAGCTGTGTCACCCACCTCCATGACATATGGGGTGATGGATCTTTGCGGGCTGGTGGCCGAACGCAGGTTTGCCAGGAACTCCTCTGTGGTCAAGAGTGGTTGTTGTATTGCAGGCTCTCCACAGGTGCCAGCACAGTCCCTAACCACAGCTGCAGACCTTTGCCGTACATTATTTATCATATCTGTGGCCTGTTGTCAGACCTGCTCATAGTTCCTTTCTTGTAGTTTGATGTGATTTACAGATGCCATGAGGTCTGCCCACAGTGCAGCTCGTTGTTGCTGATTATGGTGACTTCTTGACAGCAGGATCTGGTGATGGAGTCTCAGTCCGTCAAGTATGGCATCATTCTCCGGTGCTGAAAATGATGTGTTCCTACATCTGTACATCACACCTGAAAGACAAGAAGAGGGGAACACATCACTGGACCACATACATTGCTCTCCATTATGTGCACACCCTGCACATTCACATTTGCCAGCACTATCCTCTGCTAATTACCAGATCATACCCTGCCATCTATCACCACAGTATTTATGCGGCTATCAGCAACATAGTGACAATACATCATGCGTTACCCACCTGATCTTGCTGTGTCCTACTACTTGCTGAATGTTCTCTAATGTGTTCAATTGCATTGTTTCAGTTGCACCTATTGCAGCTTGTTTTCTAGCCTGTTTACATTGTATGCAGTAGTGCCAGCCTCCTACTTTTGTTTTAAACACCTGGGCTGTAGGCCCACCCCTTAGGTCTTCCTAGCCATCCTTCTTCAGATTCTGGAAAATATGGCTTGACAATGGCCTACAGTTTCCCCTGCCAGTCTGGTTGATATGGGCATCCTAGCACAGTGTAGCAACTGCCTCATGTACACAGACAACTATCTACAAACACCACCAAGGAACACACTTTGTGATAGAAGCAATGACATTAGGAACCTACAGTCCATGCTGTCTCCCACTCAAGCCCACATATCTGGCACTGAACAGGTTGTCAACACAATCTATAAACCTCACACACCACCCACACCTACACAACACACAGCCACATATGCGGAGGTCCTCAACATACACATCCACTACAGACAATCATATTTCCTTCTTCACATATCTCTGCAACATCACAGGAGTCACTCAGATCTGCTCAGTAGTGGTGGTCAAGGAAACCAGATATACAAGTGCTATAGGTATAGCATACTTGATGTCTGACAGAGTCAGTGTAAGCTTCACCCCATGTCCCCCCATCAGTACATCAGGACATTCCCAGTACCTGTCCCCTTCCCCTTATATGTAGGGAACAGGTCATCAGTGCCATCTTATAGTCATGGTATACAGCTGCCATGGGAGCTGAGGCATCACAGGATGCATCCTACATAACCACAAGCATGACCTTGCAGCACCAGAAGGCACTGTATTCCTCCAAATCCTGAATATCTCCTTTGTCCCAGCCGAGTGGAGGACACCCATTGACAACCCTTTATACTAAGGTGGAGCATCCACCAATCTAGCACATTATAAACCCATCTGCCTAACTAGGTTGATCTGCAAGGTCATGGAACAATTTATAATGAACCTCATTAACAAGGACATTGGCGACCTCCACACACTCAATCTCACTCAGTTAGGCTTTGTCAAGGAGGGATCATGTCTGTTACATTTGGTTGACCTCTATGACACAGTCACCAAAACAATGGATGAGGGGGAAATAGTGCACACTACCTACCTTGGCCTGGCCAAGACTTTGCCAGTATTCCCCACTTGCATATAATAGTTATACGCTCCCAACTAGGCATCAGTCCATATGATACCAGATGGGTATCACAGTAGTGCACTGACAGAACCCACCTAGTCCACATAGGGGAAGCTACCTCAAGCGGTAGAACCATAACTAGTGGCGTGACCCACTGTTTTGTGTTTGGACCTCTGTTATGTGTGATTTACCATTCTGAGGTGCAGGGCACAACCAGTGGGCTATGGCCAACCATGCATGCAGAAGAATGCATGCTGGGTGCTGTCACCACATTCCCTAGTGATGTGGACATGTGGATATCCGCCAACAGGGTCTCATGCAGACACATGACTGGTGTCAGAAACATGACCTCAGGCTGCATACTACAAAATGCAGTGTCATCCCCTTTAGGAGAGTGATGTTCCCACATATTATCACAGCATTAACAACATCCTAAGCACGCAAACTGTTGAGAGTGATTTGTGCACACAGGTTGCTGGCAACATGACATTTGACCACCATGTTGCTTCCATTATAAGGAAAGCCTTCTACATGGCCCACCTCATACATAAGGGTATGTCTTCCAGGAACATGGGGTTCATAACATCCCTCTCATCCCCTTAATAAGGCCCATTATTGAGTATAATGTCCCTTTTGTCATGTATCTTGCAAAGCACATGCAGAAGCTGGGGAGATCACAGAAGTTCCTCACGAGGGAATGCCAGGGCCTCAAACAGCTACCATACACAGATAGGCTATAAGCCTATCCCTGTAGTCAGTTTCATACAGACTCCTCACAGTTGACCTCCATCTGGAATACAAGGCGATCACAGACTCCACCTTGATGGGACTGCTGCACAACTGCAAGTCAAGCTCTACTCTATTAACCCCCACACACACCCTCAACCTGGTCTGTGATATCAATAGGACTTGTTGGTGAGTCAGATATGTGTCCCACATACTCACCCACCTGTGGAATGAACACCCTGTCCACATCAGGCAGATTACCTCTTTACACCTTTTCAAGCAAAACCTGGATAAGTAAATGGTTTATAGGACATACACCCTTGGGATACCACATGTGTCCCTGCTGGACTGGGGCATCAGGTGCTGAGTTGCAAGCACACAGGCTAAACGTTGACTAGACTTATAAGGACCTCAGGGCCAATAGACTAGTAACCTCATATGATCATAGGTATACCGGTTATGGCCCTGTGTGCTGTGATGGACTGCAATGTTTTGTGTCTACACCCATCATTTCCATCTAATGTGGTGTGTCTCCTATGGGCGACGTTCCAGTACCATTGCTGGGGGGACTCAGGGGCCAGAGCTGTGATGTATGTCACAGCAGACAGAGCCAAAAGGGAAGCCTGTAGTTGCTGGACAACTGACTAACAGCAACATGTCATTCCATAATATGTACTACAGACCTAGTGTTATAATCCCAATTTCACATGACTGCATCCCCCCATCTGCATTCCATTGTGTGGGGAATTCTATTATATACCTGGTATAGTGCTGTACTCCTTTATGTGCAGAAATCCTGTGGTATAATACCAGGATAGTGCAGTCTGTCTTCATAAACAAAGTCATAGAATGGTGTACCACAGACAGCAGCTTGCATTTTGTAGGTAATGCTCATGAACAGGCTATTGCCTGTGCACTAATCTGTGGCTCACAATTGCTAATTGCATCCAGAACAGCTGGGTTGCATTTTCATTAGCCAATGGCATGGCAACACAGTGCTATATTTCAGGACTTCATGTAAGCCTTCACCCTTTTCCTGGCCTGTGAAAAGGACATTATTGAGGTGTGTGGGCTACATCATCACAGGAGGTAGGTAGAAATATTGTCCACTATTTGGATTTATGTGGTATGTCCACAATTTTGCATGCTATGTTTGGCCATTGTGAACAGACTTTTTGCTTATGTAGCAGTTTACTGTTTAACAATGTGGGTTGAGGTCAGTAAGGAGACAGACAGATGTAAGTATCATACATCATTTGCATCAGAATATGCATGCTGCTGCAGTAGCTGCTGATCTATCAGTTGTGTATGTTTGTAGGGGAATAGTGTGACACATGTCCCTGTCAGTTGACCATTCCCCCAACTCTTTATGTACAGGTGTTGTGTGGATTCCCTGTTCTATGTGTTTGTGAGGTATGGTAGGTCTGTAGCAGGTAGCTGAACATACTGCTGCATATGTTGCAGGCTGCTGCATTCTGCCCAGGAGTCATACTTGGGATTGTGAACACAATGGGGGACAGCAAGCTGTATATGTCAGTGAGGGAGCAGTGTCAGCTTTGTTGTCACAGCATAGCCAGGGTGAGAGTACCCATAACAGTCCAGGTGAGGCATGTGCCTCTGGTACATATGTTATGTAATAGTGCCATCTAGAAAATGGTAGGCAACATTTAGGACACCTATGCATATTTGTGAAGTGTGTCTCAACCTGTAGGCCTTTGACGTGCTAATATGGGTGGCAGTGACTGCAGTAACAGCATCCAGTTCTGCTGGAAATTGCAGGGCTCAGTTATTTGTTGTATTGACAAGCATGTAGCTGATGTGCAATAGACTGGAATGCAAGCCAGGACTGTGGGTGTCAAATGTAAAGCATGCTAGGAATGTAACAGATAGAGTTGATAAGGCAATATTATAGCAGGTGTATTTGCAAGACATATGTACATGCATACAGTGTGTTACACAGGATTTGCATGACCATGTGTGTTCGGATGGATATGACATGTGCCAGTGAACTGTCTGTCATGATTTTGTAACCTCAGTCTGCACTGATTTATCAGTATGTCAGCACACAGAATAGGTTTTGTGACAACCCTGCCAAAAGTAGGTGGCACAACTGTGGACATTCTGCAACAGTCTGTGCAGTTGACAGCTGTACCTGCTATCGTAGGTCTCACATCCATCCATCAACATGTATTCAGCTGTGTACTGGTTTGGTGTCTGCATCACAGTCCCAAGTATGCTGTCATTTATCCAATTATATGTAAAAGTAGTGTGTTACTGGTAATCAGGATATGTTTATAGACACACCTACTATTTGTCAGAGCTGAGTGGCCTAGTGGGCTAATGCACTATGTTGTAGCTGAGGGGGTCTCAGGTCCAAACCTTGGCAGGTATAATCATTTTTGCTGATGTGCATCACTGGCACTTGGGATATGTTTATGGAAACACATGCTACTCACCTGAGCTGAGTGGCCTAGTGGACTAATGCACTATGCTATAGTTGACAGGGTCCTGGATTCGAGACCTGCCTGGGATGATTATTTTGATAATGTGCATAACAGTGTCAATAACATATAAAATGACTAAAGTGGGTTTGCTCAATGCAGAGCAATGGGCCATGTCACTTAAACCTGCTAATTCCAAGAAAAGAAAAAGGGGGGAGACAGGAAAGTGGTGAAATGGGGGCAAGCAAGGGGGAAAACAATGTGAAAGGCAGGTAGGGATGTGTAGGAAAGGACCATAGCTCCCCACTTCTTGTACAGCAACAGCTGTGCAGGTTGTGGACAGTTTGGAGCCTCACATCCCAGAGAGAGGGGTGTGGATGATATAACTTTGCTTATTAATTGCTGTAATTATTGATTGTGGACAGTGAAAATGTGGGTGAAATTGAGAACTATGTATGGGGCGATATTTTTTTTTTTGTGGGATAAATGCCCATTTTTTTTCTTTTAAGGAGAGTGGAATGTTGGGAAAGGGATATAGGTACTTGTGGGCAGGTAAGTTGGGTAGGAGAAGTAGCATTTGCAAACAGACAAGACAGACAAGATAGCAGACAGAGGCAGTGTATGACACATGGGGGGGGGTAAACACCGTGGACGGGGAGGGTGTTATGGAATCAGAGAACCAAGTGCCCCCCAGATGGCAGCAGTGGGACTGAACTCCCCACCCATGGGCAGTCATCACTGCTCCTTCACAGCCCCAAAGGTGGCTGTGCTGGGGGCTGTGTATTGGGGCTAGCCTGCCCCTCCAGGTTGGCCAATCTGCCCTCAATCCAGCACAGTCGATTGTCAAACCCTTGCTGAATGATCCTAAGCACTGTGCCTGGTAGCTGTCGCTGGGTGACCACTCCCTCTCCGCACCTGCTCTCGGAGTTGGGCAGGCCCCATCTCCTGAGGCGGTTCCACCCATAGGTGGTGCAGGACCAGCAGATGGGACAGCTGGGTCCCAGACTTGCTAGGACCTGGTGACATAGCCAGTTGAGGTAGGGTAGGTGAATCCACGGGAACCAGCTATGGTGTTGAGGTGGTTCACAGTGTATAGGTTAGTAATGAAGAGAACATGTGGTTAGTTGTAACAGCATGCCAGAACAAATCACATAACCCAGTAGCATAGCATTGCATATCATATAGAACACTACAATAACTGGGATAACAGTCAGAAGTGTAACAGCATTCCAGTAACAGTTACAGCATAAGGCTAACGACATAGGTAATTCAACAAGGTATGTTAGTATGCAAACACTACAGTACATAATAATAAAACACAAGGCCCAACATAATGTTTTGAGAATAACATATGTTAAAAGTATACCATACCCAATGTATAGGAATAATAAATTATGATGTAAATAAGGGGTGGAGGACAGAGACATACATGCCATTACTAGACCATAAATAAAGTACCTGTATATATTTTTGACTTATTGATTACTAATTATGTATCAGAGGAATTGTTTGACTACTTTCAGATAGAACATCCAACTATACCCATTATTTATGGTCTACCTAAAATTCACAAAGACATCACACAGCCCCCTATGAGACCTATTGTATCCAGTAAAGGATGGGCCACAGAAGCCATCTCAATTTATATTGAACAAAATTTACAAATAGTCCTAAAATCATGTGAGACTATACTAAGGGATACAAAGGCATTTCTGCGACTGTTATATAATAAGACCAGGAATATTAATAGAAATTATATGTTTGTGACAATGGATGTCACTTCACTGTTCACAGTGATACCAAATAAATGGGGTATTGAGAAAATACGTGATATTCTGACCTTGAAACAAGTTTTTCAAAGCACTAAGATTAATTTGATATGTGAGTTGCTTGATATTGTCCTAGAAAATAATGTCTTTATATTCAATGACAAGTTTTATCTACAGAAAGTTGGTGTAGCAATGGGCACGGCTTGTGCTAACAGCTACGCCAACTTAGCATTGGATGCATGGGAAAAAGATCATGTATTAAGTGCTAGCAATAAATATGCTGGCAAAATTGTATGGTATATACGTTTTGTAGATGACGTCTTCCTGTTATGGGATGGTACTAGTGAAGAGTTGCAAGAGATGGTGGAGTACTTACATAGCACCACTGAATTTTTAAGATTCACTAGTCAACATTCCAGGGACTCTATTGAGTTCCTAGATGTTTTGGTTAAGAAGACAGTGTTAGACGAACTTACAACAGGGATGTATAGAAAATCTACATGGAGAAATAGTATCTTACATAAGACTAGTATGCATCCAACATTTGTACACAAAAATGTAGTGAAAGGACAATATATGAGAATAAGCCGCTTACATAATACAGATGAAGGCTTTGTGAAGACAATGACTATATTAGAGAAAGACTTCTTAAACAGAGGTTATAGTAAGAAAGACATAAATGAAAGCTCTAAATATACCATTGAAAATAGGGATGGGAGATGTAAACCGCTCTTCTCAAATACTATAGAAGATGTTAAAAGCAAGGAAGGTCATGATTTTAAAGTTAGATTCCCTATAACTTATTCAAGTGACATCAGAAGGTTCTGTAATATTTTGAGAAGAATTGGAATGTTTTATTGTCGGATCCTGACTTGAGAGAATTGTTAGAAGATAGACCCAGCTTTTCTTTTAGAAATAAGAGGTCCTTAAAAAGGCAACTCTGTTATAAATCCAGAAACAATGAAAGAATGATCCTATCTGATAGGCAGGGGACTTTTCCTTGCAGAAATTGTACAGCATGTGACTATTTATATAATAAATCTACATACAAACATCCTACACTAGGATTTATAATTGATATAGATTTTTATGCTGACTGCAGAACACAAAATTTGGTTTATTTCAGCTTCTGCACTGTCTGTCATGCCTTTTATATAGGCAAAACCAATAGGTGTCTAAAGGAACGTATCCTTGAACACCTTAGAGATATAAGAAATAAAAAAGACACAAGTGCTTTAGCAAAACATGTGGAAGAAGAAGATAGGAAACATATTTTTAATTTCATGGTTTTAGAAATAATAAATAAAAGTAAGAGGGGAGGTGATATAAGGAATAAGGTAGAGGAAGCCGAACAAAGATGGATTTTACTACTTCAGGCAGATAGGTCTCCTGGATTGAACAATGCTGTTTCCTTGAAACCTTTTTTAAAATCCAGACCACTAAAACATTAAGTAATATGGATTATTACATAACTTGTGTCTGTTATATGTATATTTTATTTCATCTTATGCAGAATATAAGGCAAATTAATGTACTGATGTATGCAATTTTAGTCTATGTCATAGTTCTATATGTGTTTTCATTGGTTGAACCATATTTTAAATACCAATGTTTTAACTGTTTTTATGAGTCTGAAGAAGCGATCAGCTGACTTAGATCGCGAAAGCGCTTACTCTTGTTTAATAAAGTGGTGTGAAACTGCAAGTGAACCGTTTCCTACCTTGACTACTACATCTCAGTTACAACTTTTGGTTTTATAAAGGGCACTACTGTGAAGCTGCAAGTGATTTATTTCCTGGCGTGGATTATTCCATTATCTTCAGCTGTGGTCTAACCATTGGTCTTTTCATTTTTTTCTGTTTTTAGATGTCTGGCAATTGTCCATTGCTAAGCTCTGCGCTGCACCTCACAAACACAAAAATAAATAAATAAATAAAATATTTAACTTTTATATTTCAGTGCCATCTGGCACTTTGAAAGTGCAGTCTCCGGACACTGTAACACACCCCCTACACTGATTCAGTAACCATCTTACACAGCTCTCCCTCAGTAGCATGCCTTCATTAATATGCAAGGCACACTACCAAAGGGGAGCCACAGACACAGCTACAGTACCCTCCATGTAGGACTTCCACTATTCCTACATGGAGTTTACTGAATCCCCACCTTGATCTTAGCCAAAAAATCTAAGAAGCAATCAATCATGGATCTATCTCTATACAAAAAAATAAATTTATAATGTGCTTTGAAAAGAAGTTCTAAAGAGCTACAGTTACATTTCTAAGAATAGTTAGTACAGCTATCAATAGAGCATGAGGAACAGAAGGTTCTTCCAGTCTGGCACTTCATGACCTGCTGTGAAAGCTATGAAACCTACATAATCTCATCTTTTGCTATTGGTTCTTGGTTCTGTAGTTACCCACTTCTGTTTATGGACACAAGTACACATGACCTCATCTGCTGGCAGTCTGTTACAATATATATCTAGTACCACCTATTAGATATTATATCTACTCTCCAAAAACAAGAAGCAGTAATACCCTAATATTCTAAAATCCTCCTAGGAGGAGACACTTACCCTAATCCTGGCCCCACCTATCACAACCATCAAGGCAATTCCCTTCCACACACTACAATAATTGCACAGTGATCAACGCCCTCCCCCCACCCCAGTAATCTAACTTTTGCCACCATAAATATTAGAAGCATAAGAAATAAAATCACTACACTACATGCCTGGATTACCCAACACAAGTCTGATGTTTCACTATAATTGAAACTTGACTTTGAACCACAATAAATGACTCTGAAAGTACATCCCCCTCCCCAGCTATAATATAATTTGCAATGACCACATAAAGAGGAAAGGTGGTGGTATTGCTTTATTATTTCTCAACAACTTCCACATTTCCCAACAACAAACCAATACCAAAATTCAATTCAGCAGAGCTTCTTATTACTTTCCTGAAAATAAACAAATATAAACAAATATGTATCACTGTCCTTTATAAACAAATATGTATTACTGTCTTTTACCACCCTCCTGGTGACAATATAGCTACAATGGAAGATATCCTACAGTGGATATCCATAACAATTCCACAAAAAATACTACTAGGTGATGTCAACATCAATTGGATGGACATAGAAGTCTAACTTCTCTACATTTAATGTGAACTTCTGTGGTTTCACACAGCTAACTAACTTATTAACACCTATGTGGTATGGACTGTTGTACCTCCTACAGCCTGCACACATCCTTGTATTCCAGAGCATTTTCTGAAAAATCAACTTAAAAAAAGCATAATATAATCAAGGCTTTTCTACTGCAGGACATCCTACATTAACAATCTTAGTATCATTTTATTAACAAATACTTGCTCTTTCTATTTCTGCCTGTTATAAGCTGATAAGTCACTTTGTTAAACAGTCAGACTCAAAAAGGTTCTGGACGCCATAAGGAGCTATGCGTTTAACTGGAAGTATGCAAAAAAGGCACTATAGGCTTGAATGAGTTAATAGCCACACACATTACAGCAAGACTTCAAATCACGATTAGACTGGATCCTAGTATCAGACCTTAGTAAATTTACCATAACAGGTACAATGTCAGACTTTGTCAGTGACCATCTCCTAATCTATACAACCAAACATATCACACATCCACTTAAACAGCATGTTTATAAAGCAACACAAAGCCTGCCAAAGTTTAACCGAGACACATTCCTTACTATCCTGTCATCTATTACCTGATAAAAATCCCCCCCTTAGATGATAATGTAAATCAGCTCAATACAATTTTCCAAAATATCCCAAATCGTGTTGTACCTCCTAAAAGGAAGAAACTTAAAACAAATAATGTGATTTGACTATCCAAAAAAGTAGTTTGCTAATAAAGGATATAGGGAAAGCGTGGAAAGAATGGCAAAAATTTAAAATACCACAACATCTCAAAAACTTTAGAATGCCCCTTAACCATACAAAAAAACTAATAAATGAAGACAAAAATATATACTATAACAACATTCAGAACAATAGAAATACAACTCTAAAAATATTCTGGTCAGTCAATAAAGAAATCTTTCTTCCCAATCAAAAATTCAACCCTAACCCCTCTTCCAATAACTCAGTACTTGAAACTTCAATAGAATCCAACTCTTATTTCATAGACAGTATAGCATCCTTAACCAAGGATTCTTCAGGATCTAATCCCAACCCTGCACAACAGCCAGATCATCACATCTGCTTTCACTTTCAAATTTGTGCCCGCATCCTATATAACACTACTCTTAAACAAACTCAAACCAAGCTCTACTTCAGCTGATGACATTCCATGTGAATTCCTTAAATAGCAGCCAATAGCATTGCCTATCCTGTCTCAGTCCTTGTAAATAGATCAGTCCAAGAATACCATATTATCCCTCAGCCACAAAGGAGGAAATTCAACAGTTATCACTAACTTTACACCTGTAGCAATCTTCGCCCCATCTCTAAAGTACCTGAAAAATATATTAAAAACAATTACTAAATTATCTCCTGCAGGAAGAACTCCTATCTCCTACACAACACAGTTTATGTCCCTCCCATACTACTAACATTGTACTTCTAAGCTTTATAGATAATGTAAATAAATCTAGAGATAACATCAAACTAGTTCCACCTTATTTCTAGACTTGTCTAAAGTCTTCAACACAGTTTATTACAGAAAATTTCTGCTTCAAAATACCTCACTAGATCTAACTCAGCCCACCCTTCTATGGTTCAAAAGCTGCTTGTCCAATAGAACAAAATTTGTCAGCCAGGAGATTAGCTATATCTTCTGCTTCCCTGTAGGTGGCACCATTTGCAATTAATTCAATGGACTGCTTTGTATTGCCTTTGAGTTTTCAGACATAGCTGAAGAAAGCTTAGTGGTTGTCCTTGACCTGGGTGGCTACTTTTATCTCATATTTGGCTTCTTAACCTATGAACCCCAAAACATTTCCTTTTTATAAGTACACCAATTGTCTTTATCCACAGTGTACTGTAGATGTATCAAAAGGTTTTTCTTCCATATATCCTTAATGCCCTTTTGTCATTTTGCAAATAATTTTGTGTATATGTCTTGCCCAGTCTCTAAACTGCATACACCCCCCCAGGATTCAAGAAGCTCGGCGCAAGGACGGTTTTAGCCTTGCGCCGAGCATCCTCACTACAGATGGCGCAGCAGTGCCACATGAATATGTATGAGGGTGCGCCACTGCACCCTCGACGTGCACAGGAAATGTGTGCGAGTGCAGGGGGCGTGTACAAGTGCTCTACGGAGGCGTAAACATGCCCTGACACTTGCAAAATCTACTATGCCTACTAGTAGAGCCCGCCCCTAATAGTAAGTCAGTAAGTCAGTGTCTGTGGATACCGAAATGTATGCTAACCATACAAGAGTGTCCACGAACTGTGAAATAAAATCGAAGTAGTAAACATACAGGCACGTAGTGGAATGTAGAGCCCTGTCCCAACAACTGTCACAATTAGATTCCATGTCCCCATGTCCCTATTATACATTCGAATTGCAGCAATATCGAAGGTGCAAGCAAAGTGCAGCATGTCTGCACATCGCTGCCCTCCGCCGAGCGTAGCTTAGACATCATATTCATTCAAATAGAGAAAAACATGCGGAATCAACATAAGTGTCAATAGTGTAGTGTTTAGCGCATCCGCCTATTAAACAGGCATTCATGGTTCGAGCCCAACAATAGCACATATCATTTTCCATGTGGAATGAATGTCGTTTTGCCGTAAAACCGACATAAATGTATCGCATGAGATATTTAACTTAAATATAATTCAAGCAAAGTGGCACTGTCATAATGAATAAGGTACTAGTAAGCAGGTGTAAGTGCAAATAAGCAGCAGTAAACACATATAAGTGCCAGTAAGCAAGTCTGAGTGCACTTGCGTGGGTCTAAGCAGTGCCCAGCAGAGGAAAAGAGGAAATGTATATAAGTATATACAGATATATAATATATATATATATATATATATATATATATATATATATATATATATATTTATATATATTTTATATATAAATATTTATATATATATATATATATATATATATATATATATATATATATATATGAAGGGCGCGGGTGAGGTGAGTGTGCGATAGTGACGGACCTTAGGGTTAGGGTTGGGTTAAGGTAAGTGGATAGCTAGTAGTGTATGTAAAGTTTAGTTTAGGTTTAGGTGTAGGATTTTATGTGAATGTGTGTGGATTGCTGTTTTTTGTGGGTGTTTGTGTTATGTGTATGTTTCTCAGAATAGCAAATTGTTTCCCTGGGAAAAAATTTGCTATTCTGACTGTTTGATGTTTTCGGATTTTGGTGTTTAGGGTTCGAATTATAACATTTGATATTTATGAACTTCAGTGTTATAATATAGACCCGTAATATCAAGACTCCCTAAGACAGACATGTGCCAGTCATACACGCTAACATTTGTACATTGGCCATATACATCACTCTGTGCATGTTATTTACATTAACACAATAGTTCCTGTCTGATCATTATGCGAGAACAATACTCTTGCAAGGTGTTGTGTGCGACATCATCATCGTCATGATGTAACAATAAAGCATACAAAAGGAATGAGAAGGGAATCAACAGCAACCCTAGTATTATATAGCGCTGTCAGCATGTGTAATATCCATCTGGGCAGGAGTGAACAAAGCTTTGCTACTCACACCAATGGCAGATATTACCAGTGGGAGTAACATTTTTGATTTGCTAAGTCTACTTTAGACACAGAGGGTAGTCCCTGGTGAGACTACCCAAAAATTGATAGATGATTTGGCCTTCCAACCATTACACAAGCAAGGGCAGGTATGTTCAAGGACTAAATGGTGGGAGAGCCTAAGAATACATGGGTTGGGACAACATACGTGTAGGGCCCCTAATGCTCTGGAAAGGGCAACATGTGGAGGTGTGTCATGGCTGCGATAACAAGTGGACAATGGATGGTATGCATGTATTTTGAACACGGGTGGGGTGAAGGAACTATGAGTATGAAATTATGGAGCCAGGCGTGCCAGGGTTGGATGGGCTGGTTCTAATTGGACTGCCCCTTGGAGGTCAACGAGTTTGTTATAAGTATATATGCATACACACATGTAGACATCAATATGTAGAAGTACATTCTCTGTAACACATTCATTCCATTTGCAGACATAAATAACATGAATGTGCCCTTACAAACCTCGACAGTAGATAGAATGATAGGTTGTGCAGAAGAGGGATGGGACGAAACTGCTAAAATGCAGAAGTATGTACAATGTCCAAAGTCAGTGCTGTGCTGAAAATAATAAAATGTGAGAACTTTCCCAAACATGGAATCATTCCTGTGATCTGCCTGCTACGGCAATGCCAATTAATAAACCGGTCTATTTGTAAAAGAAATACGCTGAACATGTACATAATTAGACTCTCATGTGTAACATGTGCGTTACCACATAGTCATACATATTAATTTATTGTAGTGTCATGTTAACGGGAGTAAGGATGTAATGAAGTACAGAGTCTAATCTTGACATAAACACATGCGTGTCCCATGTGGGACAGCCAAAAAATTGGGAATAGTATTCTTTTGGTCGCTCATGTCACCAATGTTTGTGGACTAAACGTTTGGGAGTTCTGAGGATACGTGGAGTGAGTCAACCGATGGGATGGGTCTATAGGAGTAGGGAGTGGCCAATGTGTAGTGGTGTGGATACACCGTGAATCCAACTGGAGAAAGGATGACTGCAGTGTTAGGGAGGCATTGGGGTGTGTGTTTGGGGAACCAGGAGCCATGGGTATATCAGTATATATGCAAATGAAGCAGCACAGCAATAGTGTATTGGTTAGAGCAACCCCCAAAGAACAGACATTCCCGTGCCGAATCCCACTTTATCACATACCATTTACCATCGGTAATCTGTACATGAACATATTGCAACATCTGTTCCCTGTATAACCTGCAAAATATCAATTAAAAGTTAACTGGAGTGAAGTGTCAGTGTCATAATGAATAAGGCACTAGAAAGCAGGTCAAGCATATAGAAACACCAGTAAGCATGTATAAGTACATTTGTGCAGGGTATGTATTGCTTTACAGACACACATACACACACACACACACACACATATATATATATATATATATATATATATATATATATATATATATATATATAAATATACATATATATATATATATATATATATATATATATATATATATATATATATGGGTCTACTTGACATGGTCGACAGGCCATATGATCGACATCCATTTGGTCGACAGTTCATTTGGTCGACAAGCATGTTATGTGGGGGCTTCCCACCACCTAATGTGGGGGCTGTGCCCCCACACACCCCCAACTATATATATCAACTCTAGGGTCACACAACATTGGGGAGGGGGGCAATTCTGCCTGTCAACCAAATGAACTGTCGACCAAATGAGTGTCGATCATATGGCCTGTCGACCATCTCAGGTAGACCCATATATATATATATATATATATATATATATATATATATAAATATATGGACATATATGTATATGTATATTTATATATATATATATATATATATATATATATATATATATATATATATATATATATATACACATATATATATATATATATATATATATACGTGTGTGTGTGTGTGTGTATGTGTGCGTAGATATACACAGATACACAGCTATGATAGGAAACAGCACACAAGAATGACATATGTTCACAGGCTATGCCAGTGGAAGTGAGGAGCCCAAGCAAGAAACATGAAACATGTAGCATGACCTTCCACCCCCCCCCCCCAGCCGGACACGGGAAACATACACACAAACAATGTAGAGTCCACTGCTCCCCAGCCCACAGGCAGGATACAACTTGGGGGGTACACAGTGCACCCGTGAATTCTAATCTTGGAACACAGACTGGAGCGTCCCTTGCGGGACACCCCAAAAATTGCCAAGACCAAAAGAAGGTGATAGATCGACCATTCTGGCTGGGGTTTATACATACTCAGAATACAAGGGTGGGAAACCCTGATGACCCATGAAGTGGAGGGTGGGCAGCGTGTAGTGGTGTGGCCAGAACAGACCAGGACCCAGAGTAAGGATGGGTGCTGTTGAGGAGGTGTGGGTGGGAGAACTATGGGTAGCTACTTATATGTCAAGGTGTGCAGGTGTTGGCTGATGTGGGCCAATATGGACAGCCCTAGGGATGTAAGCAAATGTGTTCATTGGGCAGAGGCATCACCCAACGAGCAGCCACACCCACTACGAGTCCCACTGCATCAAAGTGTAATCTGTATGGCAAGGAATGGAATAACCAGACGTAGACGTTTATATATAGAGGTATGTGTGTGTATATCTACCCATAGCGACACAGAGATAAGCCTCTCCCTCTCCTTAGTACAAATGTATACATACAGAGACAGAATACAGATACATACCCACATATAAATATATACATATGCAGACACCCATAGAACCATATGTTGGCATAGTCGTATTAGGACCGCCCCGGGGATGTAAGTATGGGCATAGCTAACACCCATACCTCTCAACCCCTAAGAGCACATCCACTGGACAGGACACAAACCATTGGGGGAACAAATAGGGACCATACCTCTGAACTGTCCCTGATTTCCAGGGATGTCCCAGATTTCAACTCGGTTTCTAACTCTGCCCCACTTAATCCCTCCTAAAACTAGTGGCATTTGGAGGAAAGGTGGTGAATTACACGTAATGAATAATGACAACAATTAAGAGTTATAAACATCATTTACCTCAGAAAATGTGTATGAATTTATATGCTCTGAATCTGTCGATGTGTCAGGTTAATAGCACCAATAATTTAAATGTGTCCCTGATGTTGTTATGCCATGTCCCTGAGTCAGTTTGTATATTTCCCCAATCGTATGAGAGGTCTGATAGGGACAGAAAGCACATATTCCACTGACAACCTTAGAAAGATGATGAATATTAGGTATACAGTAGCATGACTCGGCTGAAGAATGTGGGTTCCAAAACTCAATTACTTGTTTGTATTGAAGAGTGCCAGTTCCCATGTATTAGCCAGACGGGTGCAGATTGTAAGAGGAACACACCAATAATATGAATCAAACTCTGGACAGGCTGCGGATTCCGTACAGTTGAATGGCATGCTGTCGCCTAATGGGCAGCCATTCCCGATACTTTAGACATGTAATCCGATGTAATAGGAATCACAAGGTAATATCGTAGTCCTCACTCCCACACAGGGGTGTGAGTGTCAGATGCAAACACCAAATGCAGTGCATTTGCAAGTGTGGGAGCAAACGGGTGCAAGCCTGTTTGGCCACCAGTATGTGAGTATTACACTGGTAAACCAATGTAGAGGTTAACTGAGTGTAAAAAACTGTTACCAGAGGTTAGCATTGCTTAGCACCGCACAAACCCACACACCCACTCGCAACTGCTTTAATGTGCCTTAATCACACCGTATCCAATGGCCTTGTTCTGCCCAGCAACAAAATAAATGGCCTCTGCAAGGCTCAAAACCAGGACCCTGCACACACAGCTATTGTGATTTACCACTAAGCCATGGCAGATATATAAACATCAGACCTTATCACAAACATATCGTCCAGCGCAGTCCTTCAACAGTATAGGAAATGTATTCCATCATGCAGATGTATGTGTGAGTGTTTATGTCCAGCATATAGATACATACATATATATAGATATATCAGGAACATCCCATGTGACAACAAAGCATTACAAAGGAATGAAAAGGGAAACACCAGCAACGCCTGCATTAGGTAGTGGTGTCGTCCTATGTAATATCGGATCTATATTATAACATAGAATTTCATAAAGTTCGAATGTTATAATATCGAACCAGTAATGTTGAACGCTGAAAACAGCGAAGGTGCAAGACACAGAATTCTTTCCCAAGGAAAGAATTCGGTGGGCCGTTGCTGTGGCTTCGCTGTTTTCAGTGTTCGATATATTGGAACATTACGAGTCGGGTTCAGGTAAGTGTGCGATTGTGTGTAGGTTAGGGTTAGGGGGCGGGTTAGGTGAGTTAGGGTTAGGGAGCTGGTCAGGTAAGTGTGCGATTGCGTGTAGGTTAGGGTTAGGGGGCGGGTTAGGTGAGTTAGGGTTAGGGCGCGGGTCAGGTAAGTGTGCGGTTGTGTGTAGGTTAGGGTTAGGGGCGGGTTAGGTGAGTTAGGGTTAGGGCGCGGGTGAGGTGAGTGTGCGATAGTGACGGACCTTAGGGTTAGGGTTGGGTTAAGGTAAGTGGATAGCTAGTAGTGTATGTAAAGTTTAGTTTAGGTTTAGGTGTAGGATTTTATGTGAATGTGTGTGGATTGCTGTTTTTTGTGGGTGTTTGTGTTATGTGTATGTTTCTCAGAATAGCAAATTGTTTCCCTGGGAAAAAATTTGCTATTCTGACTGTTTGATGTTTTCGGATTTCGGTGTTTAGGGTTCGAATTATAACATTTGATATTTATGAACTTCAGTGTTATAACATAGACCCGTAATATCAAGACTCCTTAAGACAGACATGTGCCAGTCATACACGCAAACATTTGTACATTGGCCATATACATCACTCTGTGCATGTTATTTACATTAACACAATAGTTCCTGTCTGATCATTATGCGAGAACAATACTCTTGCAAGGTGTTGTGTACGACATCATCATCATCATGATAAAGGTAAATGGGGTAACCATATAGGGAACGGTAGTGTTGTGTGTGCAATGGGGTCATCTGCATCACATGTACTTGGAACATTTAGGAGTCATGTACATACTAGGATCGTGCTCCTGAGAGACAGGGGTGAGGATAACTGGAGTATGTTGTGATGCATATTAAAAGGGTTACATGTGTCCAGTGGACACGTGTGTGAAATGGACAGTTATGTATGGGGCAAATGTTGTTCTAGGAGCCGATTGGCCTTTTGTTTCCGTAGGTTGAGAGTGGGATGTGGGGGAAGAAGAGTAGGTATGCTCATGGAGGATAACTAGGGTAGGATGACAGACAAGACAGCATACAAGGCTGGTATATAACACATGTGGGGAGATACACCTTGGACGGGAGGGATGTTCGGCATTCACAAGCCCATGAGCCCCCAGATGGAAACCAGTGGGACGGAGGTCCCCAGCCATGGGCAGCCACCACTGCACCAAAACAGCTGCAAAGTTGGCAGTGCTGGGGGCTGTTTAGGAGGGGCAGCCTCACCCTGTAAATGTGACACTCTGCCCTTCAGCTGGTGCATCTGGACTCAAAACCCATTATTGAGCCCCCTACACACCATGCCCGGGACTGTACGACAGAGGACATGTTCCTGTCTGGACCTGCTCCCAGGGGGGACAAACCCCATCCTCAGTGACAGTACCACCAGGAGGCAGTGCAGAGCCAACAGAGGTGGAGGTCCAAGGCTGGGCCTCAGATGTACTGGTGCCCGGTGCCATGGCCAGCTGAAGTGGGACAGGAGGTTCTGCCGGGACCTCCAAACCCATACAGCCTATGGTGTTGCAGTTTAAACACAGATATGGCTTAGTAATAGTCAACAACTTTCAGGATTACTTACAACAGCATGCATAGATATGACCATCAACCCAACACAACAGACGCTATACACTTGCAGAGGGAGCACAACACATGCATATATACTGCATGACATCTGTACAACGTGTAGAAGACTTGTGACTGCAGCTATGAACAGTGGCCCATTATTGGCATGTCACTGAGAACCCCAGACAGTGTCTGTCATACCACTTTTTCATGTGACATATGCCCAGTCAGGGATGCGATGGCAGTAACTCATCACTATCACCATGTACTGGCTGCAATCCTCACACTATGCTCCTGCTGTTCACAGATGTGTGTTCAGTGAGTAACACAGGAAACAAATGGTTCCAAACACTGACCAGTCCACAGATGGCCCTACAGATGGGGGTCCCTCACAAACAGAGCACTGTCTTGTCAGTTTTAAAACATGCAGAATAGCCATTACCACACACAACTTGTTAAACAGGCAGTTGTCTCAATGAAGCATAGCTACACTTACATGCTGTAGTCATGTCTGGCACATCACCCTCCTGTCTTTAGGCTATTTCCCACTGTGTATGTTGTTTGAGGAACATCCAGAAACCATCTGTGATGCTGTTTACCGAACACCAGATCCAGGTACCACTCACAGCGACTGTCATGGGCGAACACCAACATGATGTTCCTAGATATTGTATTGTGTTTTTCATGTGAATGGCTATGGGAACATCATCACAGCTGTTCCACATGCAGTCAGCTAGAGGAGGACTGCAATAGGTGCAGAGGCCATCACCTGATCATGACCATCACTTACGCTACACAAGCTGCTGCTGAGCAGGTGTACACCTCCACATCCACCAGAGAGTGTGTGGGAGGGACAGACAGAGGCAAAGTACATCAGAGAAGGGCTTGGAAACTAAAACCTAAGCATCGTCTGTCACACACCTACCATTACAGGGGTTCAAACCCCTGACTGACTAGTCATTACTATTACAAGTGCATGCAGTTACTCCATGTGCCACAAAGCTTTCATGTTGGTGCACTGTAAGAACATATATGTGTGTTGGTGTGCGACATCGGCAACCGAGCTATAGTAGACATACATTAGGTGTAGCACACATGGCTGTCCGCATGAACGGATGTCATTGTCAACACAACCACACTCTCTAATGGACTCACAGTGACACTCTTTGCCAGGCCCACAAATACACTCCCAAACCACTTAGTTTGCCACACTGCAGTAATGCACAGGTACTACATGCACCACAGGGGATATACGGAGGTTCTATGGGCTAGGGCATGTGAACGTGTTTGACATATGTCAGTATGCCAATGGGAGTTATACTGGGAGTGACTGTAGTTGGGAGCATCATACCCCACATGCAGACACAAGGTGCCAGTACTGACATGCATGTGTGCATTGCTTCATGATTGTGTAGTGGTTGGCTGTGCAAGATGGCTGTACAAGGCTGGGTGAGGGGTAATCCTTGGCATCATTCCACCCGACAATGGTGTGCAGTGTGGTACAGGGGTGTAGTGTCTGCAATGTCCCACACAGATGGGTATTGTATGAACTGTCCTGACATCCTGGTTACCATTGTGTATGGCCATAGCTTTGCAATGCATACCATGTCTGTGTTTGATAGTCCTTGACATGGACATTGCCTGGGATGGGCATGTCCCACAATAATGTACAGTCACATCTACAGGTGCACCTGGTTTGGCTGGCACATGTTTTATACACAGACTGTTATCCTCCAATATGCCAATACTGGCCTGGTGTGGCAGAACCTGCTTATAGTCAGCAGGTTGCACCTGCACCTGCATTGATAGCATGATACAGGTATTCCCTGGTGTCAATGGCATTGGCCCATTCAAGGCACATGTGTAAGGCATTGTATGTCCTCTGTGGATCACATTTGATGGCACCACATATGTTGCAGGCATCCAGTGAGGAACAT
>NC_056740.1:258700175-258737675 GCF_019279795.1 Protopterus annectens | reverse complement strand
CATTAATGTTTGCAATACCATATTTTGTTGTGAGTTTGTGGGTATATTGCTAGGTTCCCTTATAACACGTTACTCTATAGTGTGCATGATGTTTTATGCTAGTATGATATTAAAGGTTTGTTCCCAAGTTGCTCAAGTTTTGCTGTTTTTGTTTCTTTTATCCATTACTATTTTGTGAGCTAATAGATGGTATCCAGCAGTGACTAGCCCAGTCCCCAAAGTATAAATATATTTGTTAATTAATTAATGCTTTCTGCATGCTGAACAAAGGATTTCAAATTCTTCCTTCAGTCATGACTATTTTCTTCTGTTATAACTAGTTAAGCAGTATCATTAAATGTACAGAGCCAAATTCTTAAGACTGATATATTGTTATGCCCATCTGGTCACACTGGGTTGTGCAGCATTGTAGTGCATGACACACTCATACTCACACACACACGCACACACGCACACACGCACACACACACACACACACACACACACACGACACACACACACACACGTGGAGCATGACTGCAAAAGTAAGGTTTGACTAGTTACAGTATATGCACGTTTTGTAATAGCCTGGTAAACAGCCAGATTTTGCTGTGTTACATTAAAACCTGCAGACTCTGTGCATGCAGGTACATTTGTATGCTTGTATATGTGCTTTTTCTCATTGCCTGTCAGTGGATTTGGTGTCAGTGGCATATGAAAGCTCAAAAGTATATAGTATAGTATATAGTGGTGCATGGTGAGGAGTATATAATTTATATAGTGCAGGTAAAGTGACTGAATCAAAACACATGCCTGAGGTAGAAAAAAGAAAGCCTATATATTCTATCAATTGTCTTTTCTCAAACAAATAGTACATTTAAACAGTAACTGAAAAATTAATTGAATCAGTAGATTTAGAAAGATTCTGTTTAGCTAGGTTTTTTTCTTTTTAATCCATTCTTTCTCTGCCTTCACTCTCATAGGTGCTATCTCCTATGTTCTCCTCCCCTAATACTAAACTCTACCCCCCTCTCTTTTCACTCTCCCAATACATCTCAATAATCCGCTACTCAATCTTTTTCTACTTTACTCACTTTGTATTTACCCTTGGCTCCTTTTCATCCTAAACTTTCAATGTATTGAGTTTTTTTAGTATTGGTTCTATTACTCATATCTTTGTCCAGTTTTTGCAGACATTTATTTTGATTATGGATATTATATCACATTTTTTTCTTTTTGATGCCATTTGTTTTGACTTTGTATCAAACTCTGCATTAATATTTTCCTTTTAGCTTCATTTTCTCTGTGTGTATTTTGGAGCTTTTCTCCTTGGGCTTCCGCTGGAAAAAAAGCAATGGTGCCCTGTCATAATTATCTGGTTAACAAATGCAAATTAATTAATTAATGATATGACAATAACCACTGACTATATCCTTATTACTAGCTGGAGCAACGGTCAAGATAAGGTGAGCCATCATCCTGAGTTGGCTTGGATAGTTTTATTATTATTATTGCCCTGTCCACAGTTCTGTTCCTATACCTAGCAGACAGTAACATCAGCAGAGACCTTGTGTGTGGATAACCTGCTGCTCCATTCCTAGTTATTTGTGTCAAGACTGGTGCCACAGTGTTCACTATGGGCTTTGGCCCTCACCAGAAATGCCTCCACCCTCTTTGGGATAAGTAAAGTGATAAAAATTGCACTAATTTCCATCCCTACCAACTCCTTATGGGCCACGTCTGCTAACTGAATGTTGGTTTCCTGAGCTGTAGACATGGCTCTGTCCTTCTGTGCCATGAGGCCAGCTTCCATAGAGGTTTCTGATGAGCAGATATTCTCCTTACCACCAAAAGTGATGAAGTTTCAATGAGTCAGCAATAACTTGTTTGTAATGTTCTTCAAGAATTTCAGCCAGCACACTGTTTTGGCTTACATAATTTTTTTTTAAATTAATGGCAGTTCAGGTTTTATTAATTAAGAGTAGTTCCTATTATCAGGTAGTAAATTATGGTAAAACCATCTAGCCTAAATAGTTACATACTTGTTCCTCCTATCCATGTTACTATATGATTAATTGTAAAAGTGGTTTACTTGCCTGTAAAATTGTTTGAGAGTGCATACATTTTGTAGGTTGTATTTGAACCAAATGGAGATAATTTTCCTTAGTTGAGTTCCTACTTTAAAATTTAAGTCAGAAGATTAAAGATAGTTTCATTGATAAGGATATAGTCAGTTTTTGTCTAGATGATAGCTAACAAAATCACCATTTAAAGGTAATCTTAATAACAGGCTGGCCATTGCAAGGTGTAAGTCAGTTGGTGGAATCCTGCTTTGGATGAAGACAAAACAAGTCTAACTATAGTGGCTTTTTATATGTGCAAGATCAAATAACAGTTGAGATTGGAGAATTTGCACTTTCACCACTGTAGTGTAATCTTGGAGCTAGTATTTGTGCATCGCAAGGGGTATGATGGGTGCAGTCCCCTGCAAATAAATAACAATTTGTATATTTTTGTTTTAGTTTCATTTATTTTTGTTTTGAGCATTTGTGCATATTATTTTGTTAATCAACATTTGAAATACTTGACCATTTAAAATATAATCCTACTGCAATACTATTGTATTTTCTTTGGAATGGAGCTAGTGGATAGTTATTGCTCTAAGCACTTAATGTCCAGCACTAATCTATGCACTTTCTCCTTACCTCTTCTCTTTCTAGCGCTCCTCTCATGAAACCTTTCACCACTAATGTGCCTTTTAACACACACTGATTCGGGTACCAGTCTTGCATATGAAGCTATTTTATGTTGGTTGAAGATAGTATGGCTTGCTTAATCATTTAAAACTATGTTCCCATTGTAATAACCCAACACTGAATTAAGTGATATAATTTATGTGCAGCTTACCAGGTTCCTGCCTGAGAACAAGATGATAAATTATAATTCAATATTGGAGAATAGGACACTGAAATATAAGGATGTCTATCCTCACTGATATGTTACATACAAGCAAAACAAAAGTATGTGTTAATGAATCTCATTCTAGAAAGAATAAGAAAAGAAACTAGATTAAGAAGAAGCCATATTATATATACTTCATAACTGCAAAGAAGGTATAATGGCTAACAATCAGTAAACTTTCCAGCACACACTTCTGTTTACTCCAGTGCTACTGGTAGAAGATGCTTCTAGTATCATCATGATCCTAACAATGCATCATGCGTAGTCATGTATTACGTATAATGATATCATAACAATCTTATGTACAGCTCATAGCTTTCCAAAGATAATACCACTTGTCAACACCAGATATGTAATATTATTAAGAAGGCAGAACTCATAAAAATACTTTCACTTACTTGTATGCATTTGTTTTATGATACAGAGATACATACAGGGTACCATGAAATAAACCTTACTGATTCAGTTGGTAGATACCCCCTACTAAGGCTCTAAACACCTAAACAGGACCTCAAATACAGATGGCTTCCTTATGCAGACATAAAAAACAAAACATAGGCTGAGATTCAGAAATGCATAATAATATTTGTAGCAGGATTACTCAGTGCATTATGCCACTGTAATCCAGACTATTGTAGAGCTACAGTAGTGAGAAGGTTGTGGTCTGTAGGATAACACTGATCTCATTGACAAAGGCCATATGCAAGCATGTAAATGTAGCAATCCAGGGTAGCTGATAATGATACTTAGCCATGTACACTTTCACAGAATTGTGGCTTGGTTGAGTAATTTGAAGAATAGCTCTACCGTGTCATTTAGGAAGTGAAATGAAAAAAATGTATACCATCAAAAAACGGTAAATACCCATTCATTTCTACTGTAGGAGCAGGAATGTTAGTGCACATGGAGGTAAGTTTTTGGTTGGTATAAAAAGGGTTTGGGGTTGATATAATGGTTAATTTATTTACCTCACAGACACAAGCTACAGGGTTTGATTCTCACCTATAGAAAGTTGGCTAGGCTTTAAATGGCGCACAAGAGCAGCGAACCTTGTAATTACTTAAAAACTAAGTACTGTGATGACTGCTGGATTAAGTGTATCTTGGGCCCTGGGTTGATTTCAAATCATAGGTTCCCCTATAAACATTTTTAGGACAAAGCATAAATGCATGTGCTCTTTTGGATTTATCTTCTTGATTGTCTTAAGTTATATATATCTATATATCTATCTGTATATCTATATCTATAGTTCTATCCATACCTATATCTATGTATGAATTCACTAGACAATCTCAAAATATTGAAATGTCGAATTTCAGTATTTCGAGACTGTATAGTCAAAATTCCACATACCTGAAAACCCACAACCACGAAAACCACAATCGCGACCATACACACACACACAAACACACACACACACACACACACACACACACACACACACACACACACACACACACACACACACACACATCACCACACAAACAAGCATACACCCACCTAACTACAGTACAACAAACAACACACACAAACACAACATAACATACAAACACACCTACCCTACCTATAAGCAGCCCTTCACCCTGCCCATGTGGGGGACTGCACCCCCCCTACTTATATATACTAACTCCGAGGTCGCACTAAACACACAAACACACAAAAATCACCACTACACACATTCACACACACTAAAATCCCTACTCAGTACCCTTACATAAACACCACTTACCTGAATCCCCAGTTAAATCCACAAACTGCACCGCATGTCACGAACGTGACACCACGACAGCAGATTTGACATTTCTGCATTCGAGATAGTGCAGTTTTGCATAACTACACTTTCGACTATTCAGTCTTGAAACACTCTAATTTGACATTTCAGTATTTTGAGATTGTCTAGTGAACCCCTATATGTTGTTCTTCTTCTTTTGGCTTTTCCCGGTTAGGGGTCGCCACAGCAGAACTCCGGTCCACTAATAATTGGCAGTAGATTTTTTTACGGGTGCTGAGGTGCCAGCTCAAAGCCCAACCTTCAACAAAGGCACGCCCATTCTACGCATGTTTTTCGAACGTCACTCAACCGCGGGGAGGACATGCAGACTCCACACAGAAGGCGCTCCAGCCGAGAATCGAACAGGAGAACCTCTTGCTGTGAGGTAACAATGCTACCGCTGTACCACAGTGGCTTATAGTGAACCCCTATATATATATATATATATATATATATAAATATATATATATATATATATATATATATATAAAAATGTGTGGGTGTGTATTATTTTGAATAATACATCAACATTTGCTAGAGTGTGTTTTACATGTGTACTTTTTTCTAGTAAACCCTGGAACAAAATTCATTAACAAATAATGACAAAAGTATCTATTTCAGAACATTTCAACCATAAAAGGCCACTCAATCTGCTGTCATTATAATCATTATAATCCACCTACCCATACCTGTATTCATCAGTTATGACCACTGTAGTGACTGTGTACACATCATATTTTTGATTGTGATGAAACCGGCCATAGTGATGTAATCCAATTTAGTTTAAATAAATGCACACTAGTCCTGCAGAGACAGACTGATTGTCATTTAACGTTATCATCTCAGCAGGGTCAGTCATTCTTATCCACAACATCCCCCAACACAGCAATTATAGCTACACTGTTGATGGCATCCTTCTCAAATGTCTATGTCAAAAAAAAGTAATAACAGTAATAATGACCAAAGTAACATATTTGAAGTTTGTCTGACACAAATACAGTAGCCATAGTAATGTACTCAAACTTATAGCACACTTATGCACACTAGTCCTTCAAAGCCATATTAAAGGCTGTTTACAAATGAAGAAATGATAAGAGAATAGGTACTTTCCTCCACAAATAGCACCCCACACCCAGCAGTTACAGCCACGTTGTTGACTGCATATACCTCTTATTGTTATAAAGAAATGAATTGCATGTGCTATATTGGCAGCTTTGGAAGAACTACATGAAAATGTATAAAGATTATTAGCATCACACCATAAGACCCAGTCATGTGTAGGATTGATTAAATAGAAATGCATTTCTGGTGAGAGTATAAGACATATTAACCACCTAATAACATATGTTAAGTCAATATGCACAACCTCTGCAGATGAAAATGTCATCTGAATAATTCCACATTAAAATGAACTGATACTAATGCAGATTTTGCTGTTTGCAAACAACTTTGCATTTCAGTTCTTTGTTTACCAATGCTGTTCCTGCTGCTGTGAAAGAATAAATGGCCTATGTTGCAGTAAACATTTTGTGCACTGATAATATTACCACAACATTTCCTGAACTAGATCAGCTCTGCAATATGGAAAGGCTAGAAAAAAACAACCAACATTTATAGTTGGTTACTAGACATAGCGTTGTCACCTCTCAGTAAGACGCTGTCCGGTTCGATTCTCAACTAGAGTGTCTCCTGGCTGGAGACATGCATGAATGGGCGTACCTTCATTGAAGGTTGTGCTTCAGGGCTGGCAACTTGGCATGTAAAAATCTAGTGCCAATCATTAGCGGACCGGAGTTCCGCTGTGGCGACCCCTAACTGGGAAAAGCTGAAAGACACAACAACAACTAGACGTACAGTACAGGAGACCATTAAGGAGCCTAGGTCAAGTTACAAATGGCCCAAAAGCACTGTCTAGTCAAGTGACTTGCTCAACATCATACAGTAGGTAAATGAAGAGGGCACAGGAAGAAGCTCATTAACAAGTCAGAGCATTAGTCCTCTGTACTAAGTGTCAGCCTGAGTAATGACTTTTAACTAAATACAGCAATGCTTTATAACCAAATATTGTAGCAAAGACTCTATCTCAGTAGTATGCAACAATGACTTCATAATGGATGCTGAAGATCAGGCAGTCCTGATCATCACTTCAAATAATGCAAACTATACTGACTTGACAAATGTTAACCCTTTCACAATTGCTGGAGAACGTACTGAAGGTACTGCAGAAATATGCTACTAAAATGCAACATGTTTAAAATATATTGCACAATCCAGACCCACTAATGAATTAATCTGTTATTTAGTACAAAGTACTGTATAAATGTTGCAGCAGCTTTTGTTCAACAAACCACAAATCATACAAAGTTCAAAAATATTACTCCATACAACAAACTTTTTGGGGGGTGTTTACATGCTTGCAGGACTCCTACATTTAATTTTTTGGTCTCCCAATGACTTGTCATTGAGATTAGTTATTGTCTCTAATATCATTCAGTACAGGTCTGACCGATCCGAATGGTTGATAATGCTATATTGTTGCAGCATATGCCTCCAGAAACAGCAGAGCTGGATCGTTGTCAAACGGGGTCCTATTTAAGATAAAGAACCATGCGCTGCCAGCCATACCAGTAGATACCATTACTTAGCTGTCTCTCCCCAGTTACCATAAAGCACTTTCAAACCTGTCAGCATGCACACTATTTTCTTCTTTACTTTCACAATTATCACCAAGATTTGGAATTAATTTAAAAAGTTTGTTTCAGATTCTACAACAAAATACTGACAGACATTTTCTAAACAAAACAAAATACTCTCATATTGAAAACAAACTTACCATAGTAAATTCCTCTTCTCTTGAAATTCACATTTAGTGAAAATGCTTTGGCAGTCCATTAAATACAAGAGATATGCTGGGATCCATGGTCAAAAAGCATATTTATTACAATCAATTCCTTCCTCTGCCCCATAACTACTCTGGGATGCAGGAACAAAGTATTTAAACACACACACACACACACACACACACACACACACACACACACATGGCCATCAATACAGTCCCTTGTATGACTGGCTGCATACATCTGAAATGTTTGCTTACAAGCTTACAATCAGATGAGTGAACAAATACATAAATAATGGCCTATAAATGTGTTCCAACTGATTATTGTGGAACCTTATGGTACAAACCATTGATGGCCGCCCAGCCATTTAGTTCAAGGATCAGAGACAAAGACCCAGAATCACAGACAACTTAGAAAGTTGCTAGTATAAGAGTTTTGCATAAAGCCTGCATTTTCTGAAAGATATGAAGTCCGAACATCACATTTCTCATTATGTTGTTTCTACAGTCCTCAACACTTTACCAGAAAGCCAAACATTTTAGAAGGAACAGACCACAAATATCAGGAAAAAAATCAGGGCCAGTTGAGAACCACGCCCTCTGTACACAATCATGTCCACATATGTGCACACGTGTATGCACACGTACACACAGACATAGACACACACACACACACACACACACACACACACACACACACACACACACACACACACACACGATCATCAGTTATAGTCTGTTGTACGGCAATATACCTCAGATATGTGCTTGAGATCAAACGAATGAATAAATTCATAACTAACAGAAAAGAAATGTATCACAGCTCACAGCTGTCCAAACCATACAGTATAACCTATTGCAATGCCCTTCTGCTCTCTCAAATTCTTAGCTCAAGAATTAGAGATGAAAATCCGAAATCAGAAACACTTTTAAATATTTCTCTTATATACACAGAGAGTTGCTAGAATAATAAGCTTTTCATTAGCAAGCATTTTCTGAAGGATACAAAGTCTAAAAATTACATGCCTCATCATTTATTGAATGCAATCCACAGCAATTTGCCAGAAAGCCACAAATTTCACAAGGAACAGACTGAAATACCTGCCAACTTCTTTGTTCAAAAGTTCTGGGCAAAGCCAATATAATGGGAGCACAAAATCCCAAAAAGGGTAATAATTTATTTTAACTGAACCAACCAACACCAGAAACCGACTATAGAAGGAAAAAGGCTAGCTGGTAAAATATAGCAACTTCTGCACAGCTTGAACAGAGTATAACACACGTATAGCCAACACTAGTGTTCCACCAAAATTCAGGCTTAATCCACTCGTAATGATAAAAACTAATATTTTATTGAAAATAAGGTTTAGCACTTTCATCTGTTAAAAATCAGACTTCCTCAGAACCAAAATGGAGTACTTCCAGTTCACATTTAAATAACCTTTTTGGCGCCAAAAATTCAAAAGGAAATGGAGCTCTTAAAGAGACATAGTCATAATAACTCCATATACACATACTACTATGCTAAAAACAGCTAAGCATTTCAACAGATCCAGTGTGCTGATATAAAAAAAGACAATATAAATATAATTATGTAAATAAATAAAAATTAATTGTGGTAAATAACTTCATCTTAAAACATACTCCAAATATATATAATAGTGAAATAGTAAAACTTGCATAACTAGTGCTCATAAATAGCAACAAGTCAACAAGAATTAAAATACAATGGCAACATCCATGATATATCTATGCCATAATTAAAAATGGTTTAATACTTATATAGTCCTCTCCCTACATTGATATTAGTTCCAACCCCATTACTACCCGTCCTACTAACTCTCTTTTAACCTGTCATCTGAACATCAGAAGCATAAACAACAAAGTACATGAACTTCACGCGGTATTAGTAGACCTTTCCCCTGAGATCTTGTGTTTAACTGAAACATGGCTAAAACCTACAACTACCGATAATGAGATACTAATCCCAGGTTACAATATTCATCGTAGAGACCGAGCTCCTAAGAAAGGAGGTGGAGTAGCCATACTCTATAAATCTAATCTAACTGTATCTATTGATGTTATGCAACCACCTCAAATTAACAATGCAGAAATACTAATTTCCAAACTTCAAATTAATAGAAATAAATTTATCTATATTATTTGTATGTACATTCCCCCAGGAAATAACATAGAAACCCTCGAAAACACCCTTCATTGGATATCGTCTCACCTCCCCCAAGAGACCTTAGTTCTTGGAGACTTTAACATAGACTGGAATACCTGTGCCCCTCTGCTCCTTCCTCACATATTAACCTTTACTCTTTCAAGCAAACTATTAATACTCCAACTAGGCTAGGGAAACCTAACCAGAAAGACAGTATACTCGACTGGGTACTAATAAATAAGGACCCCGATCACTACTCATCTGGTACCCTCCTGATAGTTTAAGTGACCACCACCTCACCTACATCATTAAGCATAAGATAGCCATTCCCATGCAACCCACAATCAGAACTGTTAGAAACAAAAGAAACTTGACTTAACTAAACTACAACTAGAACTAACTTCATGTAATTGGACATTACTAAAACATCTACCCCTAGATGAAGCTGTGCTTTACTTTAACAAAAAGTTCTTAGAAATTCTTAATTTTCATGCACCCACTCGCTCAAAGAAAACCAAAGCTGTAGATGTTCCTTGGCTTACAAAAGAAACTAGATTGAAAATAAAACTTAGAAATAAGGCGTGGTCTGTCTGGCGTACTTCCAAACTCCCATTGGACCAAAGTAAATACAGACAACTTAGGAATGAAACTAAAAGGCAAATATTACTAGATAAAAGACAATTCTATTGTAAATTGCAAACTGACCACCAAAACTGTCCACAAAAATTCTGGGCTGGATTAAATCATCTTCTTCATCCTGGTCGCACCACTACCCCTGCCGTGCCACACTCATTGATAAATCCCCTGACGAAGTCTCCAATAGTTTTAACCACTTCTTCACTGAGACAATACAAACTCTGTCTAATCAATTACCTCCTAGCCTTCAGACCTCTGACCCTCTAACACTAAAAAATATTCCCCTACTTACCTTTCAACCTGTTCCAACTTCCTTTATTTGTAAATTAATTAAAAAACTAAAACCCTCCACACTCTCAGCCGACCAACTCCCAGCTGAATATTTGCAAAAAACAGCTGACGTAATTGCTTATCCAGTGTCAATCCTCATCAACCGCTCCTTAGCGGAGGCCATTATCCCCGAGATCTGGAAGATATCATATGTAATACCTCTCCACAAGGGAGGCACTTCCACTGATCTTTCTAACTATAGGCCCATATCCATACTTTCCCTTTAGCAAAAATAATGGAAAAATGTGTTCAGAAACAGTTCATGCAACACCTAATGGTCAACCAACTACTGGCTGATACCCAACATGGTTTCAGACCTCTCCATAGTACCACCTCAGCCCTCCTTGTCTTTTCTAACACCATAAACTCCCATCGTAATAATAACAATCTCTCATCAGCACTATTTCTGGATCTGTCAAAGGCCTTTGATATGGTGGATCATAAACTTTTAATCAATACATTGCCTTCACTAGGTCTTGACACCATTGCTGTACAATGGTTTAGTTCCTATCTATCTGGCAGAAAACAGGCAGTTTTATGGCAGACTAAACTCTCTAAGCTACTACCCAACACATTAGGAGTACCTCAAGGATCTATTCTAGGACCGCTATTATTCTCCATTTTTATCAATGATCTGCATACAGTTACTCCTAATGCCAGTTGTATACAATATGCTGATGATTCCACATTAATCTGCTCTGGTACTACCCCTTCAGATCTACAACTGCTAACCCAGTCTACTTTCAGTAAAATAGAAAACTGGCTCTCCAGTCGTCGCCTGATTCTCAATCCAAAAACTAAAATGTTGTTGTTTCTACCAACAAAAAAATCCTACCCCATTAATTTTTCTATCCAAGCAAAGGATGGGACCATAATTTCTCCAGACCTCTCGACAAAACTACTAGGGTAACCATAGACAACAAACTAAAATTTGATATACACGTAAACCAAATGATTAAGACCATTAACAAGAAACTAGGCTCTCTATATAAAATAAAAGCTTCCTTACCCCCAAGCTAAAATGGCCATTGCCCAGACTCACCTTCTCTCATCACTCCTGTACTCGTCCCCCTTACTTCATAACATAAGTAAAACTGTCATGAACAAACTCTCAAAATGCTACAATCATATTGCAAGGTTTGTAACTGGGTCCCCATATAGGACCCATCATTGTTCCAATTTAGCAAAACTCAACTGGTCTGAGCTTCCTAACCTAATTACTTTCAACCTTCTAGTCCTTACTCACAAAATCATTTATAACCCTGAATATGCTCCTTCCTCAAAGCATTACTTCCCTTTGTAATAATCCCCCATTGAGATCATCCAACCGTCTCCTAATCCAAACTCACAAAACTAATAACTCTGCTGGAGACTTCCTCCTCACCAACGCTGCAGGTAAAATTTGGAACAAACTTCCCCATGATATTATATCCATCACTACTTTAAGTCAATTTAAAACTAAGCTAAAAACTCATCTGGGCTCAATACGAAGCTGCCACTGCCTAAACCCGGGATAGTCCATTCTAGACTGTCACAACTGTCTATAATTCATAATTATTCTATTCTCCTTACTAACCTCTTACATTAAAATAAATTATAAAGAATAAGTTAGAATGCTCTTATTTTGAATGTATAATTTGTTTCATTGTCAGTCAAATGTTCTGTAACATGTGCTTGGAGCTTTTCTCCCCGGGCCTCCGCTGAAAATGGACATGCATCCAGTTGGATCCTCCCGGTCAACAAATGTAAAATAAAATAAAATAAAATAAAAAATATTCATTTATGCCAGGTGACCTAATGGCATCTGTCAAAATTTGCCACTTACTTTCTTTCATGGTTAAAAGTGTTTTCCAATTTCCCCCATAAGTAAATACTTCTACGTGGTCTATAATGGCAAATTTAAAACCATGTGATTCACCATATATGGATATGTGTTTATAAAGTGCATTGTTATTGTCTTTAATCTTTATCTTATAAATATGTTCATATACTCGTTTCCTAAGGGCTCTCTCTGTTTTGCCTATATAGAATGCGCTGCAGGCATAACATGTAGCAATATATACAACTTGTTTGGTGCTACAGTTTCCTGCTTTGCATTTAATATTAGCCTTATTGATATCTCCTAACTTAATATTGCCTACCTCATTTATGGCATGACATTGTTTGCAGGTACCGCATTTTCTAGTTCCCATCGAGAGCTTTGTATTATGTACAGTTTTTTGTTTAGAAGCTTTCTCCAATAGTTTTTAATGTTGGGTGCTGTTTTATATACAAAGCTCGGATAATTGCCCAAAATGGAAGCTGTATCATCATTTACAGTTATTAAGTTCCAATGCTGTCTTAAAATATCTCTAATATACTTCATGTAAGAAGTATACATCAAGACGCACACTCGATTACAACACATACCTACATCATCATATCCCTTGTTTCTATTATGAATCTTCATAAAATCTAATGACTTACCCAATAAAGGTGGAAATTTTTTACCCCATTCATTCTTCACATAGTTGGAAACTTGTGATAATAGGGCTCAGGGGTATCCTCGATTACTAAACATATTACTTATTCGGTCAACTTCCCTATTCATAATTTCTCTAGTAGATGACATACGAGCTGCCCTAATACATTGTCCTTTGTAAACATTTTTGAATATATGGGGAGGGTGATAACTATTAAATTCAATATAGTCATTTGAAAAGGTTTCCTTCCTATGAATTTGTGAAATAAATCCCTTATCAGAATGGCTAATATATGTGTCCAAATATGGTATGCCACTCTCACTGATGTTATGAGTGAATTTTAAAAAAATCGTTGTACTGTTAATAAATTCCATAAAAGAATTAATCTCATCTTTTGAACTCTTCCATAAGATGAATAAATCATCCAAATATTGTGTATAATATGCTATACTGGAATAAAATTGGCTCTTGAACACATATTCTGTTTCCCATTCCAACATGACTAGATTGGCAAAAACGGGGGCACAAGAGGCACCCATGGCCACACCTTTGCATTGCCTAAAATATTCACCTTGAAAATGTATATAATTATGGTCCAAAAGTAGTCCCATAATATCTACCATAAGGCATATGCGGTCCCAGTCCATGTTTGAAAACTTTCTGAGACTATTACTGAAATACTCTAAACCTATATCCTTAGGGATACATGAAAAAAGATCCACTACGTCTATGGTAATGAAAATGAGATCCTTATTCCATATGTCTGATGTAAACTGACTAAGAAACGTCCAAGAATCCTTTATTAAGTGAGTCAGTTTTTCATAAATAGGCTTTATCCATCTATCAATGGCAACTCCTAAAGGATATGTTTTGGATCTTGAACCAGAAACTATAGGCCTAAAAGGAGGCTGGGTGATACACTTGTGTACTTTGGGAATTCCTATAATAGTAGCTAGAGTCGGATATTCAACTTTTAAATATTGGTAGATCTCACTGGTAATTCTATGATCAATAAAATATTCTTCTAATGTTAGATCAATTCTTTTGTAACCAATATTAATCTCATTTAACAATACTACTTCATAATTATTTGATGAATACAAAATATTATGCATTTCATTAACATAATCAAATGTATTATATATCACAATTCCGCCCCCTTTGTCGGGCTTCATTAATCTAATATCCTTATTACTAATAAATTGATTTAAGCATTGTCATTCTACTTCATTCAAATTGTCCTCAATATCTAGCATATAACTACTGTTGGTCTTAATATTTTTCTTAAATTTATAAATATCATGACACACCATCTTCTCATAATTAACCACTTGATTATTTGATATGGGTATATACGTACTTTTCTTTTTTAATCCAAGATGTTCAGTCAGTCCTTGTTGTGTATGTTCTCTAAACCGCATAGCTAAATTGAGTCTTCGACAAAATAATTTGACTTCTTTAATAACATCCACAAGTTGGAAACCCGTAGATGGAATAAATTTCATACCTTTACTGAATAATGTAAAAAATTCTGGTGTAATGTTCATATCAGTATAATTAAACACCTTAAACCCATTGTAAGTATGAATAATGTTTTCCACTTGGGTTTTATTCCTATCATTATGTTCTGGACACTGTTTGCTATCTTGACTATCAAACTCGACCATGTGCGTACTATGAGATGTATCACATACTGAAAATTGTTTAGATAACTAACTATTTTATTTAATTTTTTGCCGCGGGGTAAAATCTGCCCCCTTGAAAATTAGTTTCCTTATTGAAATATTTACCTCTGTTTCTATTATATACTGTGTTGTCAATGGAAGTTCTATCCTGTGGCCATATGTAAGCTCTATTTTGGTAATATAACTCTACATCTGTCTGTATTTTTTTATTCTTCCTATTGAATATTCCTTTGGCCTTTTGTTCAGCATAGTAGAACTGTTTGTCATATAAATCTTTCCACTGTGTAAACAATATATAATTTACTATATCTTGGTTCAATTTCTCAACCTCTCGAATCAGGGTAGACAATTTCTCATCATTGAATTTGATAAGCATATTCATATATTCTATACCAAATTTATCAAACATTTTATTAAATACTTTAATAGTACCTATGTTGTATTCCAGGCCCATGGGTAATTTAAAAAATCTAAGGCCTTTAGGTACTATTTGCAAAGAAATACACTTGGCTAAATATGCATTATCTATCTTAACAGTCTTTATATTTAATAATTTCTTTCCAAGCATATTAATTGAGTCCCTTATCGAGCCCTTAAAAGGGGCATGTTGTCTTGCTTCATCTTGACCACTACCATGTTCAACATTAGTACCAAAATCATATTCATCCCTTAAAAATAAATCAAGACAGTCATAATTATGTTGGCCCACTGTCCTGTTCATGCCACCTGAAACATGTCCATTTGTTTTTTTATTATGTTTATGATAATTGTTTCCTAAGAAACTGGATACAAATCTATTGTCAACAGTACCTTTTAATTGTTCAGTGCGAGTTCCGGTGACAGCAGAATAAGTTTTCATGCCATTATGGCCTTTAGGTCTCACCCCTTATCGTTTGGCTTCTTCTCTAGCGTGAAATAAACTAAAGTCAAAAGTAAAATCATTCTCCAAGGCAGGGCTGATGTTCGTATTTCTGTAATTTGTAGACGGCAGGTCCTGCATAGAACCCCTCTCTTCTGTGTTGACCACTTGTCCATTAGGAATATCCATCTGAGTACTGGTGTCAACACCTGTAGTAATAAGTGTACGCTTGACAGTAGATGTACCATTACATTACCATTACCATTTCACTATTATATATTATATATATTTGGAGTATGTTTCAAGATGAAGTTAGTATGTGCAGAGTGGGTTTTATTTTATTTACCATTATTTTATTTACCATAATCATTTTTATTTATTTACATTGTCATTATATTTATATTGTCATTTTTATATCAGTACACTGGATCTGTTGTAATTCTTAGCTGTTTTTAGCATAGTAGTATGTATATATGGAGTTATTATGACTATGTCTCTTTAAGAGCTCCATTTCCTTTTGAATTTTTGGCGCCAAAAATTTTTTATTTTATTTTTATTTATTTATCATTTGTTGACCGGGAAAGTCCGACTAGGTTCCACAGAGCCTGTTTTCAGAGGAGGCCCGGGGAGAAATGCTCCAGATGCATGTCTTTGGAATGTGGGAGGAAACCGAAGTACCCAGAGGAAACCCACGCGGGCACAGGGAGAACATGCAAACTCTACAAAGAAGGCACCCCAGCCGAGAATCGAACCGGAGAACCTCTTGCTGTGAGGTGACAATGTTAACCGCTGCACCACTGTGCCAAGGTTATTTAAATGTGAACTGGAAGTACTCCATTTTGGTTCTGAGGAAGTCTGATTTTTAACAGATGAAAGCACTAAACCTTATTTTCAATAAAAGATTTGTTTTTATCATTACGAGTGGATTAAGCCTGAATTTTGGTGGAACAGTAGTGTTGGCTATACGTGTGTTATACTCTGTTCGAGCTGTGCAGAAATAATTTATTTTAGCCATTTGTTAAGCAGGTAATCCCAATGGGCAAAGTATCCGTTTTCAGAAATGAAGCAAGAGCACTGTCTTGCTCAAAGTCACACAGTAGGGAAATACAGGTCGAAGGATTCAAACTCTGTTTTTCTAGGATACAGAAAGCAGTTCATTAACAGCTAAGTGCTGCAAGTTCCAGGCAGCTCTAAGTCACTTTTACAAAGTTAAATGAAAAGGTGTTGCATGCACATGCATTTTCTGAACAATAAGAACTATGGAACTCTAATGACCACTATTATTGACTGACATTAATCGTCAGTGATTTACCAAGAAAAAGAACTTAATGGGGAGAGGTTATAAATATGAAACAAAAACTGATATGCATTGCAAAATCAGTGACAGTCAGCTAAAGGTAAGAGGCAAACTACTTCAATTCATTTAAAAAGTTAACAGAACAAGTTTGCATTGACATGCATTTTTAATCACAAAAATTATGAAACATGAATGACCAGTATTATTGAATAACTATAATCCTCAGCAATTTATCAGAAAGCGAAAAATTTAATAGAGGTCTGGCATTTAGATTATAGGCATAGAGCTCTTTATGATCTGATTCTGGTATTCAAGGGTGCAGGGTCTGATTCTTCTTAACTCTGTTTGCTTACTGTGTAACTATGAGCAAGTCACTTAACTATAAAACACTTTTGGGATACCCTAAAGTGGGTTGGGTTTATGACTCTGAGTGATAAGAATTATAAAAATAATAAATAGCCTTATTTACCTTACCATGATTTTATAGGAGGTCTGGAATGTTTCAATCCAATTCTGAGGTCTGATGTATGCATTCTGGAGCTGAGTGGCTGAACACATGGTTACACAGCCACAGATGCACACAAACACACACACACACACACACACACACACACACACACACACACACACACACACACACACACACACACACTACATCTGATGCCAAGTTAAAGTCTGAACTCAGAAGGTTGCAAGTTTACTGATTAGCAAATACAGAAAGTCATAATAGTATGAACTCTGAAATGTGGATGATTGCTTCACTTCAAATTCCAAGTATATGTGTTCAGACAGTGTACTCCACATGTGTGAAAATTAGGTCAGATTTGCCAGCTTTAATAAAAAAATAACAAAACAGCAGTTTGTGGACAGTGTAGAGTGTAGTCAGCCAGCAGCCATAGGCCATCCTAAAGTCATGGACTCTGAGCAGTCAACCAAATCACCTCCATTATAATCTGCCACTGATTGCTATGCCATTTGTGTTTGCATTTATGCACATGCACTCCTGTGTGTGTGTGTGTGGGGGGGGGGTGCTCTTGTTTGTAGATTTAATGTGCAAGCATGTTGTTTAGATTGGTGGGAGGAACACTAGCACATTTTCTTGTAACTGAGCAGTATTCAGTTCGGAGATGTGATAATGAGCCACCAATAAGGTGCTGCTTGATGTGGTTTTTATCATGCCACTGAATCTCATTATATCATCATTGCACTACTGGATACTGTAGTATTACCCAAACAGCACTGGCAGCAATGTGGCCATTGAATCTCATTCTATCATCATTGCACTACTGGACACTGTAGTGTTACCCAAACAGCAATGGCAGCAATATGGCCATTGAATCTCATTCTATCATCATTGCACTACTGGACACTGTAGTATTACCCAAACAGCACCGACAGCAATGTGGCCATTGAATCTCATTCTATCATCATTGCACTACTGGACACTGTAGTATTACCCAAACAGCACTGGCAGCAATATGGCCATTGAATCTCATTCTATCATCATTGCACTACTGGACACTGTAGTATTACCCAAACAGCACTGGCAGCAATATGCTTTCTGAACCACAACCAAAGTCTAAATCAGCTACATGTGACAAAATCTGATTGACAATGAAGAATGCAATTAATGGCTGAGTGCTTTTTTGCCTTTCTTTCCAAAAGACACAGGCCATGTTGCTGAGGAGCTTACAACAGGATCTCTCATTCCCTACAATGCTGAAATTTCCTAGCCTGTGCTATCCTTGGTGTGGGGACATGCTTAATCTGCTATAAACACAGGGAATATAGTAGCAGAAATGTATTGTGATTGTGAGGAATATATGGACATATAGTGTAAAAGAGCCTGTTTCAAACCAGGGAACATTTAGTCTGTTGGCCCAAGTGACCCTTGTAAATTATTAATAATTTATGACAAAGGCAAGCCTTTAAAACGATCAGGTAATTTTGCTTGTTACCATCCCAGATACATTACTGGCAGACGTTAGAAAAGGCAGAGTAGACGAGGAAGCTAGAGGTGATGGAGAAGAAGTGCATGAGATGGGAGGTAGGAAGAACACTGTAGAAAAAATGAAATGAGGACATCAGAACAGAAGCCCAAGTAGCTCCAATTGCAGGCAGGGTAAAAAAAAGAACATATTACAGTGATTAAGGCACATTTGCAGGAAAATAAAAGACAATCTGGTGAAGAAGAATTCAAACATATAGGAAGAAGTCAAGAAGAAATGCGGCATCTGGCAAAGAAATGCATGGATTCTGTGAGAGAAGAGCTGCAACAGTAATGCATGACTGTCAGAGAAGTTAGGAGAGTGGCACTGAATCAAGAGATATGACAAGTGGCACAACACCTTGGCCCCATATAGAAAATTGGCCACATTGTTACTTCCACAAACCATGTAAGCTTCTTCCCACAACTACAAGTCATTGTAGGAATGACATACATTGCAGGAAGCTTTATCTCCTCTGCAGCAAGTCCAGCTGTATAGAATATGTCCAGATCCTATCTATGACAAGCACATTAGAAAATTGTTGCACTTTAGAAATATACCTAACAAGCATAATCACTCTTCTATCAGGCCTGTGAAGTCCAAGTACAATTGACAAAATGGAAAGTATATATTTTACTAGCAAATTCCAGATGTGTACCATATAAAATATTCCCAAAGCAGTGTAATGTATTAAATGTTTTTCAGATGAAAGGCAAGTGCTTTGTATAAGTTGGCCTCTGGACCATTCTAGCTGCCCCCGCCAGCCAGTGCTCCATCGTATCCCCTGCCTGGTATGATTCCCAACCTACTGTGTCATGGTGTATACCTTCTTGGTCCAATCCTTCACATAAAAATTTGTTCACCCTCTCCTTGCATTGTTTCTTTCCCTTGACAGCAGTCTTCATACATGCATTAGCACGCTTTTGTACTGTTTAATCTGTCTGTTTGTTCCTGCAAACGCTCCTGCTGAGTGTCTTCTAACAGATTTTCCCTACCTTTTCATACCACACTTCCTGTCTCTCTCTCTTGCTCTTTCTCTTTATATGAAAAAGGAGACTCTATTCTTATAAAAAGTTCATATCCTGCCTTCAGTCCCCACACCTGTACATTCCGCATATGTTTCTGCCACTTGATCTTATCTCCATTTCCTGATGTTATATACATCCCTTTTCCACCCCAATTTCCTTTTTGATAGCATCTGCCACGTGTTTTGGAATCCTCCAGTGCTAAACAGCATAACTGCAGCTCAACACATCTCTGGCACACTGTGGCGCTTTGAGCCACTGTGAAAGAGAACTTCTATTCATAGCACATACTGTTCGGTAGTACTCATTATCATGAAACTTAGCTCCAGCTGTATGGCTATATGACTTGCATGTTGAAGTACATCATTTTCCTCTCTTCCATTATACACTGTGTTTTCAGTGCTATGAGGCAAGCTACAATACAACTCCAGTCTCTTGAAAAATTCACACGATCGTGATCTACTCAGCAATACAATTTTTTTCAGATTAGTGCAGCTATGTGATTGCAGCACCATACCTCTTAACTGTCCAGATTTTCACAGAATGTCTAGATTTTTACCTCAAAGTTTTGGTCTGTTTCTCATACAATTTGTGGTTTTCTGACAAATAATTGAGGACTGAAGTCACTAAATAATGACACAGATTTGAGATTCTATGGAGTTTTAGACTTCACATCTTTCGGGAAATGCATGCTAGGTTTTTATTAGAACAATATTTAAAATATGCCCTAATTTTAAGCATTGATCCCTGTGATGATATGGACAAGTGCTAGTATAGCCAGCTGGAGTTTTGTAAAGAATGATATGCCCTCTGAATTTCAAACTGATTTGTACAAGATGATTGTGTTAAAAATATATTAAAACTGTATGTCATATTTTTGAGATTTGCGTGTATTAAAATGTATCAACAGTGCACCCTGCTGAAATGAAAAGAAATGTTCATGTATTATTGTAACGAAATTAAACATGTGCTTTTTAATAGAGGTTACTGGGACAGCAACGGTTAACCACCTAGCTTGCTTTAAGAAAAATAAGGTAAATGTAAATGAGCTGTAAAACCATTAAAATGTCACACCAGAGTGCTGAATAGGACCAGAGATGCTAGGTCTGGGAAAAAGGTTTTGTTCATTAGTTTATTAAAAAGGAGGGAAGCCCCAGGCACTGCCATAAACATTTAGATGTGTATTATAGCCATCTATGCTAAATTCCTGTCTCAAAGGGGAATACTGTGAGAACTTAGTCAGGTGACCAGATGAAGTCATTCTGCCAGCCCTCTTGGAAATTATATTTTAGATATTATAAAGAGAAATCTCAGAGTACTGAGCATTCTGTTTTGGGGGACCTGACTAGAAAGACCCTCACCCACAGTATCTTTAGTTGCGATAGTAAGTAATTTATCTAGGGAACAGTAATTCTTTTAGATTAGTCAGGAATATAGTGAAGCTTAGTTTAGATATTTTCTGTGATGTGACCTATGTGGTTTACTGTGAATATGTATTCAATATTTTTATGTTCCTTTATTATTTATCATTAAATATATTTAAAACGTTTATTGTGGTTGGCCCTTGTAGAAAGTATCTAACCTTTGAGAGCACTTAGATTTATTTTGTGACACTGTGTGGGCGACTCCAGAGGGCCTAGCTGTCTTGGTCAACTACTACCATCTGTATTAGTATTAATATTACACAGTATAATTGAACACCCTTTGTTAAGGGCCTTAGAGTGGCTGATTGTGGAGTGTCTGGTGCCAGTGATAACTACCTTATACTCTGGGCAGAAGCGGGCACAGCAGGTAAATATGTACAAGCCTTTCTCAGGTGTGTGTGTGTGTGTGTGTGTGTGTGTGTGTGTGTGTGTGTGTGTGTCAGCTACTTGGAGCAAGAACACAAAGCACTGGGTATACAGAGAGAGTGCTGGAGGACTTGGCTTGGACACTCAACTGAGGAACTAACCCTACAGCTGTACCAATGGAGAGTCTTACTGGGGACCTAGAGGAAGACAGATATAGAGAAATCCAAGTGCATGACCCTCTCCAGTACCAGTGGTGAGGATTCAGGCTCCTCGATTACCAGCCTAGTGTGGGGATGTCACATATTGGTGGCCATCACATACTGGTAACAGTGGTGGGCATCACAATCCCCCCACTATTTTTGCCTTTGTCCAAAGTTCTTACACATAGAGGGTAAAAAATATGTTTAGCACTGCTTAGTACACCACAAGCGGCCAGATCCCTTTGCTTGATATCACTTTCTGCTTTGCCATATACTTCTAAATAGTGTTATCACACACAGCACATCACAGCTCACATTTGCTCATGCAGCACAGCTGCAGAGTGAAACTGTATAAATCCCCAAACTGGAGTCTGCCTTTTAGTGAGTAACCATCGTCTTTGATATATATATATATATATATATATATATATATATATATATATATATATATATATATATATGTGTGTGTGTGTGTGTGTGTGTGTGTGTGAAGTAATAAGTGCTTCTTTATACTCTGTTTTTATTTTCCTTTGTGTTGATGTAAAGTGTAATTTATGCATACACATTTCTAACATCCCTCCTCTGGACCAATAATCAAGGAGCCTCAAACCTCACCACTGACACTGGTGGGGAATGTTCACTGTGAGAAAAATAAACACACACAGTATTTTCAGATGCTGCTCTCTGCACCAAGTACAATTTCTGTTAAGAGCACACATGGAATGAACACTCCATCCCAGGGCTGGGTTTTATCTCCAGGCCCTAAATAAGACTCCCACTGACCACTACAGTGCTGAGTCCTTAGTTGGGTGTTCCAAGCCAAGTCCTTCACCACCCTCTCTGTGAAATCAGTGCTCTCAGTGCCCCTGTTCAAAGTAGCTGTCACACACACACACACACACACACACACACACACACACACACACACACACACACACACACACACACACACACACACACACACACACACCTGGGAAAGGCTGGCACAGCTTACCTGCTCTGCCAACTCCAACCAGACAATAAAATAGATTTACTGCCACTAGAACACCCAAAGCCAGCTACTTTAAGGCTCTTACCAGAGTCCCCAATTATAATTAGTAAAATTAATACTTATACAAATGGTAGTGTTTAACCAAGCAGCAAGACTTTCAGGAAAACAGAGACACAATGTCATTAAATAAATGCAAGTACTGTCAAAGGTTAACTATTTTCTAAAAGACCAGCCACAATGAAAGATTTAGATATATTTAATAGTAGATAATAATAAAAAACATGAAAATACTGGATATCTATTTGCAATAAACACTAGAGTTTCAATCACAGGAAATATACAAAACGACACAGATGGAAAGACTCAGACAGATACAGAAAAAACATTTACATATTTTTTAATTGGCTGAAGAATTACTCTTCCTTAGTTACTTACTAAAGCAAGACAAGATGAAAGTGGATAAGTGTCTTGTCAGGTCTGAAAACAGAGTGCCCACCTCATATTTCTCACTAGTATTCAAATACAATTTCAGTGGTGGATACAGAATGATATCACATCTGGTCACCTGACTCTATGGTTCCCACACTACTCTCTTACTAGAAACTGAGCCAGGTTCTGGCGCTGATCTGTCAAAATGCACATACATACACACACTACACACATAGACTACTTCTATCCAAACTAATTACCTTTAATGTCTCCAAGTTTGCACTTTCTTGGCTCTCCAGCAACATATCCAATAGATTCCAAGCAGTTAAATAGCAGTCTAACTTTTCTCCCATCTTACTACAAACAGGGGTACCCCAAGGCTCCATCCTTGAACCCTTATTATTTAATATCTTTATTAATAACCTCCACTCTTCTTCTCCATTCTCCTTGGCTATGCAATATGCTTATGATTTCACAATCTCTCTCATCTTCACACACTTACCCAAGAGCCTCTGCACTCAATTGAAAAATGGCTAACTTCCAACTAACTTCTACTTAACCCTAAGAAAACTAAACCTCTCCTATTCCTGTCTAAACCTCTACAACATCATAAAGTTATCTTTACTGTCTCCTCCCTAAACAACACTATCATCTCTGTTAAACCTCACAAAAAACTTGTAGGAGTTATTGATGACCAGCTAAAGTTTGATCTCCATACTCAGTAGTGTATTAAAAAGACTCATCAAAAGTTAGGCCTGCTATACAGGCATAACAAATTCCTCACAAATGTTTCTAGGCTCCCCCTTGCACAAGCTTTCCTACTCCCCACCATGCTCTATGCAGCCCCTATTCTTACATACCTCCAAAGCAACCTTCTGTCCAAACTGGAACTCACCTACAATAAAATTGTAAGATTTGCCTTCAACCACCCCTACTGGTCTCACCACTGCCTAGCCTTGTAAAACCTGCAGTGGCTGGAATTTCCTCATCAAATCCTACTACCCGAGATTCCTGTGACTCATTCTGTCTGACATGAACCCTCCTCCTGCCCCTCTCTCCCTTCCCTCATCCATCCCTACATTCCCAACTAGGTCATCCATAGCACTCAACAGCATCTTCTGCAAGTATATGTACCCAATAAAAATCTTGGCAAATGCCTCTACAGCTATTCAGTTTCAAATGCCTAGAATAAACTACTACTTAGTGTTAGATCGATCCCAAGCCCTAACTCTTTTAAAACAGCTCTAAAATATACCCTTCATAAATCATGGTCATGTTTATGCAATCACCCACCTTAACCCTTTCTTCCCCTCCTCTTATACTCCTCTAATACTCTTGCAGCTCTCTGCTCTCTGCTCTCTCTCTCTCTTACAAATTTCTAATAGTCAGTTTTCTCATAGCCTACAGCACTTTAGACTTGTATAGTGGTCTGTGCCTTGGAATTATCTCCTGTATATGGTGTACATTTATAATTTATTTGTTGACTTTATTTTGCATGCCTGTTACCATTTTTTGTTTTCTTCGTAGTACTGTATGTAAATTTAGAACTCTGATATGTTTTAAGTCATTGAACATGTTCTAGCATGTTTCTTTCTCTGACTATTTTGCCATATTTGTTAACTCTAAAAGGTGGTGTTTACTCTATCATTTGATTACGTTTGTTACATGTACTACTTGGACATTTTCTCCTGGGGCCTTTTCCCCTGAAAAAGGGCTACTGCTCAGTCAGACTAACCCAATTAACAAATGTCAAATAAATAAATAAGATAAATAAACTTTAGTTAAGGTTTATTACAGCATCTAGAAACAGTAAAACAATTCTAACACTTCCACACTTCCTGCAGAAACTAACAAGACATTATTTGGCATACCAGGGTAGCAATTAGTTCACCACAAAGTTCAACAGAGCAGAATCCTAGCCCAGGCAACATTGAGTCTCTGGCTGCATTCAGACCTGTGAGATAAAATCCTTATGGCCTAAACCAAGTCATTTAATTTCAAGTTGTTTTTCTTAATATTAGTTGGGCTGAGCTTAACCTGTTCCCTAACCTGTTCCCTTCTAGTATTCTCTGTTAAAATATACTCATTTATTCAGTTACAACAATATAGTCTGACATACATACATATTTCTTTTCTGTCTAACAGGAGCCACTGTTAATGAATTTTTAACACAAGCATATGTACAAATCAGTTTGATATTCAAATGGCATATAATTCTTTACAAAACTCCAGCTAGCTATATTGGCATATTCTACAAATGCATTGCCCTACTCCCCCTGGCACAGCTGGCACTAACTCACATCCCTGCATATATCATCATCACCATCATCATCATTGTCATCACATTTACAAGACAGATTATGATATCATCAGTAAGGTAGCTGATACATTTTCTACTCTTGGCTGGTCACAATGTTTTTTGACAGTGAGGTCATATATTTTAAACAAATTTTAGTGTGTACATGTTAGATGATAAGTTTTGGTTCCACTACTTACATATGTGAATACCAAAGAAAAATCATGAAGTTCAACCGAAAGTTGAACAAGTACAGAATTAAACATAACATAATATTTAGGAAGGTTACCTTCAAACAATATTTGCATCATTTTAAAAATATCATAAGCTTAGCACTCTTTGTGGACATGTTTGAATTTATTCTCATACAAATAATGCAGTTTTAATTTATCACAGATTAGGATAAGGATAGGTTTAAACATTTGTTTCCATACTTCCATTTGGTGAACTACAAAGTTTATTTTTTTAATATGTATTTTGCAATTTTGATGCTACATTGCTTTCTGTCTTCATCCTCTTTTAGGCTCAAAAGGCTTGGATAGAGAAAATATTTCAAAAACGTGACTGCGTTTTTATTATTCCAAACAACAAGGATCCTAACAGGTAAGGATAAAAAAAATCTTTAACCACTCTTCATGAAGGGGCATATGTCTTACACATATAACTGTCAAGATAGTACATCTCTAAAGATATATATATATATATATATATATATATATATATATATATATATATAAAAAGGTGTGTTTAAAATAATCTAAACACCATAACATTGACAGCAAAAATATCAAAACATAAAATATCTTTTGTTGCTATATTGTTATTATGCTGCTTAAATAAAGCATACCCATATACATGTTACAGTTAATATTTTAGTCAGCTGCAAGTAAGGTCGACATCTTCTTTGTTGACACACTTTGGTCAACAAAACAAAAGTTCAACAGGTGTGTGAGATTGATGCATAACTAGAGATGGGAAATATACCCTTTCCCTAGTAGTGTGTGATCTTGGAGATAAAATATATAAGTAGCAGATGGTGTGGGGGTATAGGGGGCTTGATACCCTGCAATGAAGATTGTTTTATAGTTGCATACTCCAAGGTTATTTGTTTGGGCATGTGCAATACAGTGTCAATATTATTTCTGAGATTATAATTATGAATTCTTATATATGCAATCCAATGAGGAGGAAACCACTATGAAAACTAATAATCAAAAATAAAAAAGTAGTTTTGGGCACACACACCCAGACAACAACCACAATCCAGCAAGATAAAAAATTATAAGTTTATTACAAATATAATAATTAAGTGCTTTTATCCTGTTATGATCAGGACTTCTTCAGAAATAACTAGTTACACAAGAACAATGTTTAAATACCCTAATATTAAATAAATGGAGCCAAAAAAGTTAATCAAATAATTTAAGATCATTTTTTATCTTGCTGGATTGTGGCTGTTGTCTGGGTGTGTGCACCCAAACTATTTTTTTTTGTTATTAATTCTTATATATAGTAATTCCAAAGAACATTGGAGGCACACATTTACCATGAGGCACTGAGTTATAACGTGTATTATATTCATCCAATGAAGAAAAAAAATAGCAGCACTTCCTGGCTTCTTAGTTTAAAAATGAAATGAAAGTAACAGTACATTTTGGCTTCTCTGTCCCAAAAATTCAATAAAACAAATTCAGGCCTTTGGCTTGCAGTTCCACAAAACAGTACCTTTCTGATATCTTTACATAGCCCACACAATCCTTATAGGAAATTGACTGTCACAGTCAGGTATAGACCTCACCCAGGCCTCATTTTCAACTCTCTGTCACAAGTACTCCCCTTGGTCTTACTGGGCCAGCATTCTCCATGCTTCCATGCTCTTTATTCTAGTTGAGAAACTCATTTCCTGAAGGCCTTGATACTAGGCATCTCTTTTTATAGCATTCTAATCAGTAATTAAAAGCTCTTTTCTTACTATTATGGAGTTTTCACCTGTTTAACTGCTTTAAGAATGTTCCCACACTCCACACTGCAGCACATATTTAAAGGTACATTACCTACTATCTTTATCCAAAATGTTACAATTCTCCCTCATGCCAGCACAAAACCAATGGCTGTAGACTCATAACAATGAACCATAGGATTGTTGGCCCTTGACAGCACATAAGCATTTCTGATGGCTTGGCTGGGCCTGTTAATCACTGTATATTAAAAGAATTGGAGGGGTAGTGTCCATCAGCACAACTTGGTATTGCCATCAGTCTGCCTACTAATCCATTTAATCAATATTCTTAGATTGTTTGCATGTTGATGTAATGCGGCAGGTGATGGATATTTTTATGTTTTTGTATCAAGTACTATTGTTGGCATTTCATAATATAATAATATTAGATAGATAGACAGATAGATAGACAGATAGATAGATAGATAGATAGATAGATAGATAGATAGATAGATAGATAGACCAAAGTTGCTGGCTGAGCCTCCTTAAAACCAAGAATACAAAAACATGAACTTCAGAGTAATCAAGCACTTATAACTTGGTTAGAACTCAATATATTTTATTGAAACATAAAAAATATTAAATGGATGATTACTTTCACCCTCAACAGAACTTCATCAAATGTAACTCTGTATCTATATCTATTGACATAGACATATAGCAGCTGTTTCTTCAACATACTCAAGCTCTTATAATAAAAGCTCAACAATGGTATCTTATAAAATGACAGTTTGAATATACATATTCCCATGCCAATTTGTGCTCATCGTGTTATGAGCACATGCACACAAAAGAACCATTTTGTGTAGGTGGATGAGGTGGTATAGTGCAGTGTATACTGTCAGAATAGAGAGACTATATACTAAGTCATAGATTACTGTTTCTTGAATATTCACCTTTCTCCAAGATAAGGCAATACTGAATTGGTATATATATAAATATGCATGATGGGGAGCTTCAGAGATCCCCCACCTTGCATTGCATGCAGGCTTCCTTCTTTAAATTCACTGCTGGTGTTCACCAGTAAGTCATTGGGTTACTGCTATGATTTGGACTGGCCACAAATTGTCCACACATGACTCATGAATTCCAGTATTTCTTGGGTATCTATAGTAAATACATAAACATTTTCAATGCATTCCATGTGATATTTCCTGAATTACACACACATCATGAGCCTTATTGTGAAAGAGAATATGTGAAACCAGAAGGAACATTTTATAGTGTTCTACAAAAATAATACAGATACTCTGGACATGACCTGACTCTATTGAGGCAGTGTATCTTTTTCACAAATACTTAATATGCAGCATGAGAAATTTGTGGTACTCATATATTTTGTCCTAACACATAACTCAGGGAAAGTGGCATTTTTTTCCTCAATATCTATTTGTAGTAGATTTAAATAAAACAGAGATGCTCAATGACACCATTCTCAAAATTCAGGCCAGCTTTCTCTGGCAATTAGTTCAGGGAATTAAATCACTGATATACTTCCTATAGTTAAGAGTTTTATTCTCTCAGCCTCCGTTGCTTACTGTATGATTCTGAGCAACTAATTTAACAAGACAGTGCTCCCAGCTTGCCACTGAAAGGGGACAAATTTCTTGTCGGCTTACCTGGTTAGCAAATTAAAAAATGAGGTTTTCTTGACTTAGACTCTGTAATTCCTGAATTTCACAACAAATTTCCCTTATGGATGCACTGCAATAAAGGTTTACTATAGGGTAATACACATCTGACTTAATTCACACATGTATGTGTTTCCTTGAGGGATAGAGCTTTCTTCTCTAAATATTAGTTTCCATCTCAATGGACCAATGAGAATTAGCACTCTTGATGCACAAATGGGACTGAGTATAGTTATGCATGTCATTTACTCTTCAAGTCCTAGCAAGTGTTAACCAGAAATATGACCAAGTCACCCAAGTCTGCACTGTTTTGTGCAATCAAGTATTGAAGTCATAGAAGTTGCTTTATGGGAACTTTTCTCTATAAGTTCTGTAAAGTCAGTCTAATATCTCCTCTTTAATACTGACCAGCATATCATAAGGATAACCTATTTAAAAACATGTCCATCAGGATATCCAGCTCAGTAATTAAATCCAAATCCTCTGATATGATTCTGGATAACCTCAGCATTTGACCTTTCACCAAACTTTTTTTCTGTATAAGGGGATGATTACTTTTAAAATGAAGGTAAGTGTTAGAAAAATTTGGTTTCCTGTAGACAGTAGATTTGTATCTTTCCTCATTAAGATCTTTAGCCAGTGAAACATCCAGGTAATTAATGTTATTTTTAGAATAATTGTAAGTAAATTTTAGGAATGAAGCAGTGGAATTTATATAAGAAATAAACTCTTCTAGTTGTTGGTTACCCTTCCAAATTAAGAATATATCAGAAAATGAAATAAAGTTGATATATTAACATGTGTTGAATTAAGTATGCAAGCTTGTTCCCAATGCCACGTCACTAGATCAATGAAGACTGGGGCACAAGCAGCAGCCATTGCCGCTCCTCTGATCTGCTTAAAATGTTCTCCATAAAAGTAAATGTAATTATTTTTCAAAATTATTTCCATAAAAGAATTAATCATTTTGATTTTTCTATTTGACAAACAATTCGCATTTACACAAAACCTCATGAAACCAACATAAACCAAGTTTGTGGAGGAGGGTCAATAACGTTCTTATGGACTTTTGGAATGCCAAATAAACTTGGAATAATAGGATGTTGTACTTGTAAATATTTAAACACCTTAATGTCAATCACCCCCTGAAGTAGTAAATCCTCTAAAATTAAATAAATTTTGCTTTAAGTCAATATTTATTTCATTTTGTGAATTGTTAGATAATTCAAACATCTTACTAATAGTCTATACTATTCATAATAAGTACTCCACCACTTATCACTTTTCATGATTCTTACATCTCTATTAGTACTGAGTTCTTTAAGTATTCTGAAATCTTCTGAATTTAAATTAAAATATTGTTTTTGTTCTTCTGTGCATATGCTCTTCTAATATCCTAAATACATGTTTTTTCAAAGACCAATAAAATATGGTTAATGGGGGGTGTTTATAGTACTTTTATGACAGAGATTAGTTTCATTATGCTGTGCACTTGCATTCTCCTTAAAGAAGAACATAAGAGGCAAGTTCAATTTCCTAACACAGAGGTTTCCAAACTGTAGATCACACGCTGATTTTGAGTGGTTCACTACACTGATTTTCTTTTAATTTAAAAAAAAAATTTTAATGGCGTTCTTCTTTAAGAATGCCCTTTGCGTCCAGTCACACAAATTCAGAAAACAAAAATAGGTTGCAAACATCTGTTGCGTCTGTGCGACCAATTGTTTAAGTCTTTGTCTTCTATTCGCATGGAATTTGAATTCCAGAAAATGCTTGGGCTGTGGACCACGAATGGACAAGTTCATAGGTTCACAGGTGTATACTAGGCTAGTGGCTCTGGAGCTTTTACAAGCCTAGCCCATAGAAGTGCACTGGCATCATGTTGCCAGACGTTAATTCCCAGTGCCTCTATCAAGTAGGGCCACTGGAGTGATCCCCGGGGTGAACTTTCTATTTCCCATCCACTCATCAAGATTTCTCTTGAAGAGAGCCAGTGAGGTGCTCTGCTTGACATGTATGGGAAGTCTATTTCAGAGCATGGGCAGTCTGAGATATGAATCTGTCCCTCCAGCATGTTCTGTTGATTGTGGCAATGAGGTTGAGTTCTCTGGAGCGTGTGGTGTGGAGTGATATGGATTTCTTTAGATGTAGCATTTCTAACAGAGCTGGGTCAGACATGGCTTTGTAAGTCAAGCAGAGCTCGCCGCTTAGTAGACGATAAGAGACAGAGAATAGCTGGAGTTTTTTTAGTCTGTCCATGTACGACATGTGTTTAAGGCCAAGGATTCTCTTTGTGAGGTACTTTTGAGGCCTTTCCACCTGTTGCATGTGTCTAGTGAGGTACATGCCAAATGGGGCATTATACTTGATGATTGGCCTAATGAGGGAAGAGTAGAGAGAGAGAGGGATGATGACCTCTTTCTTCCTGGATGCAAAACCCTTGGTAATGAGATATGCCACATAGAAGGACTTTCTGACCACAGTGGCAATGTGGTGGCTGAAGGAGAGGTTGTTGTCAACCTGTGTCCCCAGATCTCTCATAACACTTTCAGTATTCAGTGGGCTCCCATCAATGAGGTAATTAGTGGGAACTGAGTTTTTCCCAAAGGGGATGATGACGCATTTTTTAGCATTAAGCTTAAGGCCATGCTTTCAACACCAGTCATTGGTCTCAGTGAGGCCTTTCTGTAGGATGTCTACATCACTTGGGAGTTACTAATGGCTCCCAGCTTGCAGTTGTCTGCGAACTTGGTCTGCCAGAGTCCCTCCGTGTTGGCCTGGACTTCTGAGAAGTAGATGCCAAACAAGAGAGGACCCAGGACTGATCCCTGTGGGACTCCACTCGTGACTGGTCAGCAGTCTGACTTGGAGTCCTGCCAGTATTGAGATTAGAACCACTACTTATCTAGTTATTTCGACTATAGTATTATGCAGTTATGAGACGCGCCACGGAGCTTACATGATTTCATCTACTCCCAAAGTACTTCTAAGGTGAATGACATCAGCAGGTCTAGTAAAGTAGGGTAATGGGAAGTTTACAGAGTGGTACACAACTCAAAATGGTATAACCCACACAGTGTATGATTCTCACACAAACACACACACACATACACACACACAAACAGTAGCCACTATTGAGATTAGAACCTCTACCTAGCTAGTTATTTCTACTATAGTGTTACGCAGTTATCACACATGCCACGGAGCTTACATGTGAGAGGTAGGTGTGTGTGTCTGTGTCTGTGTATAAGAAGTAGGTACATCTGTGGTGTGTGTGTGTGTGTGTGTGTGTGTGTGTGTGTGTGTGTGTGTGTGTGTGTGTGTGTGTGTGTGTAAAAGGGAGGTGGGGGAGTCATACCTCTCATTTGTCCAGATTTTCACAGAATACCCAACTTCTTACCTCATATTTTTGGTCTGTTTCTCTTAACATTTTGTTTTTCTGGCAAATCATTGGCAAATCATTGAGGATTGAAATCAGAAAATAATGGCAGACATTTGAGCTTTAGACTTCATATCTTTCTGAAATTTCTCAGTAATGCAAAACATGTTGTTCTATCAACTTTCTAAGTTTGTAAGAACAATATTCAAAAGGTTCCCTATTTTTTGGGTTTGTCCCCCCATTATTTCTGGCTTTGTCCAGATTTCTTGCTGTAAGTCTTAAGAGGTTGAAAGGTATGGGCGGGGGGGTTTAAGATGAGGTAGGGGTGTATGTGTGTGACATACCTGTCAACAGTACAGATTTTCACGGAATGTCCAGATTTTTGCCTTATATTTTTGGTGTCTTCCTCATAAATATTGTGTTTATTTTAATTTGACAAATCAGGTGCATTTTTCAAGGAATTTAGTCTCAAGTGCATTTCAAGGAGTTGTGAGCTTAAAGGGAAGGCAAGTTCACTGCATGTTTACTGCTTTTCATCCTAAGTCTGTTTACAAGGCACAACATTTTTGCTTAGCAAATGGTATCACAATTGTGGTATAGAATTTTAAAGTAGTGTTAGTAGCACGATGGTTAGCATACTTGCTTACTGATGCAGAAGGCTATGGGTTCTATTCCACAACAAGTAGATAGATTGCTCTTACTGTGTTGTATTTTAAGGGGGGTGAGGTTCTGCAGTCCTGAGTGTGTCCTCCTTTGAATGAGATGCCTAGTTACTATGAGCCTGTTATGAGTTTGAAATCCATTCCCTATTGCAATAGTACCAGCTTACAATTTTTTTAATGTAACATAGACAATTTATTCTTCATGGGCAGCAGGCACTAAATTTGTAGATGAAACACTGAATATACATTTGTTTGCTAGCAGCAACCTCTTCATTAGTTACAGATCTCTTTAATTTGGAATTATTCAGATTACTTTTACTTCTGCAGAAATTGTGTGTATTGATTGATACTGGTAGATTGTGATGACAGAAGTTTGAGTGGCCTTTTATGGTTGAAATGTTCTGAATTGGTCAGTTTTGTCATTATTGGTTCGTAAGTTTTCTTTCATTGCTTACTGAAAAAATGTTCAAAACTATAAATTTAAAACTTGCTCTATCAAGTGGTACTGTATTATACAACAGATATAATTTAATACAGTCAGGAAGGTGAATCAAAGAACTTTTGCATGGTCCTGAAAATATGTGCAAGGGGCCTATGATTTGAAAACAACCCAAAGGTAAACTTAATCCACAACTGGCCAAATGCAGTTTCTTTGAATATGGGTTTCAATGCTGTGTTAGTGAATGTGAGTTTCAAAGGCAGAGAGGTTCTAATGCTAAGTCTGTTTTAATTGTGAGACTGTACTGCGTTGTTTAGCAAATGTCTACCAGTGTTTGTGCTATAAATTTTGAAATAAAAGTTTTAAATCCAAATATCTGTAATGATTGTAGAAGTAAAGCAGAAAACAGTATGCACACTGAGAGTTTTGAACAGTGTTTATGGTAACTGTCACACAAGTGACATCACAGATGATCCCCTCCTTTCAGTCACAGGAGACGAGCCCAAATGACAACTCCATGCTACTTTTCAAGGCATGAACTATTGAGGCTGTGTGGTCATTCTACTATCAGACCACCCCAACAAATACCACTCTTAGCCCTGGCCTGAGGGGCAGTTCCCAGTATTCTTGTTCTGTATAGTGTTTACTTATTGTTTGAAACATCCTCCAATTGATTTTCGATATTATGAATTGTTTTTGGTCTGGCCCCTAATTTTATACAATTCACCAGGACTGGCCCTACATAGACTGTAAAGCTCCTGATAGTGTAGGTGTAAGGATTGGGTCTATGTCATATCATCAAACGGTCACATTGTCGAACATCATCTCATTGACAATAGAGGTCATCAGACTCCCACACCCCCTGTTATTATATATACCAACTCCGAGATTGCACCACAGTGGGAAAATGGGCAAATGTCCTGATCCCCAGCATAACGTGATCTCATTCAGAATGGTCCAACAGCCTGCATTGTCAATGAGATGATACATTCAACAATGTGTCCATTCAGTGGTCTGACATAGGTCTTAAGGATCACAATTCCATGTAAACCCCATCCCCTATAATTAGGTCATGACTTCAGAAAAAGAAAAAAAGACATGATTGAAATTGAAATTCTAAGTGACATTATCCATAATTCCAATAACCTTGTCTACTACCAGCAACAGGAGATATTTTATATGATAGGAGACGTCCAATGAAGTATCCTGCTATACAAAATAGTGTTGCATTGCATGTTTTAAGGTATGAAGTACTATTTAAAGAATGAACTAGAATGAAATTCAAAAACAGTGTCAGACTAGTCAGAATTATGCAATTATTTAATTATTCATGTACTTTTTTTTTACAGGTGCGGCTGTGGTCAGATTATCAGTCAACACACTGCAATTCCTCTAGTCGCAGTAGATAATAAAAATGGAGAAAATAACCAGCTTGTGCAAGTGTCCTCACCATCAGAAAAATGGTCTGCAAATAAACACACAAGGGCTAGCCAAACTGATTCTTATGGAGTCCTCGAGTTTCAGGGTGGAGGGCATTCGAATAAAGCCATGGTAAGATATGAACTCTTTACACACTTACCACATTGCTGGTCTTGTTATAAAAATAACTAAAGAAATATGACAACAAATAATTCACCTGGCAGTGAAAACTTTCTAAATGTTGTATTTATTGTACTGCCTGCCTGAAAAGGTAATAAATACAGCTACATGACTCCAAAATGGATTTACAAGAAAAAAGTGTAGTAAAACAACATGGAAGTCAAATTTCATTTGGTATCAAAATCTTAATTTCCAAAAATAATTTGTTTTATTTTAGCACAAGCTAAATTATTCTTGTTTCATTCAAGGATCTATATGCATTTTGAGAGAATTTGCACATGCACAGCAACAGAAACACATTGGTTCAGGAAGTATACAATAATTTACTTAAATGAGACAGAAAATTAAAAAGATTTTCTCAACAGTACTTAGATTAGTAAAACCTTTGAAGTTTCAACAATAATACCTGTCCACAGCAATTAATACAACATGCTTATTGCTTTCTGCTAGTGTAGTCAATGCAGGTGTAAGAGTACAGCTGTCATAGTGACTGATACAACATTTCTGTAGGCTTATAAGTATGACATACAATACAATCTCACTTTACTTAATTTAAAAACATCAAAAAAAAAAAGCCCAGATAAAAACATAAAAAATAGCCAGACAAACCAAAGTCTTAACTGCATACCACATTAATCTTCTTCTGAAGGACGATACGAAATATGCAAATCATCCCATAAAGATGTGCAAGTGTTCTAGCGGCATGGCTAGAAAAAAGAAATAGGCAAAAGCATTAAAACGTCCGTGGTGTACTAGAGTCTTTATTGTGCAGTACTCTAAACCTCTAATAAGGTTTGGCTTTATTAGCCCAAATACCTTAAAATATTTAAAAAGTAAACATTCAGTGGGTATTCAGGAGCCATGTATTAAAGAACACATTTATTGTTGTAAGGGGTCATTTTCACATGTCCCATGGATCTCTTTCAAAAGAGGTTTAAGGTGCTACACAGTGAAGACTCTGGTTTGCCAGGACTTTTTTATGTTTGCCCTTTTCTTGTGTGGCTTTTCTACTTTTTTGTGGGAAAAGTTACAGTCATGCTAATGTTATGGACATAAGGCTTTTTTAAAGCTGAGTGTTTTGCTTTTCAGTTTTTTTTTTTTTTAAAAGAAGGCAGGACTTAAATGAGCTATGTAATGTTTGACTGAAAGTGATTGGGCAGATTAAAATGATGTATAATGTTTGCAACTGGGAGTGTGTCAGTATGGTTTGTGATGTAAAATGCTTGCAACTAGGATTGTGTTAGTGTGGCTTGTTTTCATTTATATAAATGTATAATTGCTTATGTCATAAGTGATGGTTTAATAAAGATGTTTCTTGTTTAACAAAAAGGCAATAATTGAATAATTTCTGTAATGTTGCTTAAGTTTTATGATATATAGCAATATATGTGAAGTATAATGTTTGTAAACATGATGTTAATACAGTTTGATTACTTTTATATAAATGTAAATTTGCCTATATCACAAGTGATAATTCAATATAGGTGTTTAATAAACTGTTCTAATGACCTTGTAAAAGGGGTAAAATAATTTATGTCAGTAGCTAGTGGAGTAAAGTGGGTGTTCTATATGGCAACATATACATTGTAGCAGTTATTTAGATTGTTATTCTATTAAACCTTCTACACTGTTCAAAAATATGTTCAACACTTGTGAGTTATTCCAAAAGTTTATTGTGAGTGCATTATGCTGCAAACTGAAAATGTTCTTTCATCATTTTACAGTACATTAGAGTATCATGGGACACAAAACCAGACAGCCTCCTTCACCTGATGGTAAAAGAGTGGCAGCTGGAACTTCCCAAACTTCTCATTTCTGTTCACGGAGGCCTTCAAAATTTTGAGCTGCAACCTAAGCTGAAACATGTGTTTGGAAAAGGTTTAATCAAGGCTGCCATGACAACTGGAGCCTGGATATTTACCGGAGGAGTCAATACTGGTAAGATTATCACAATATTATCATTAATGCAGAAGAAAGTTAGTATTTTTCAGGGAAATCAAGAATTCCAACTGTATTTGTTCTAGGATAAACTGTAAATGTTATTTTCTACTTTTTATTACAGCAATATGAAACCAAGAGAATC